>NW_026596101.1:15911901-16070846 GCF_907164565.1 Psammomys obesus
TGTGTGTGTGTGTGTGTGTGTGTGTGTGTGTGTGTGTGTGTGTGTGTATTCCTTTTTTAAAGGAAAGGAAGGTCTGAGTGGGCGTCAAGTAATATATTCTGGCTGAAACCTGAAAGTTTAGAAGCAGCGAGCTATGGTGAGGTCCCCAAAGAAGTACCAGAGTCTGCAGTGGGAAGCAGCTATGTTCTGTGCAGGAGAAGGTGAGGAAAACAGTAACCACACGGTCAGTGGGCTTTAAGGGACCGAGTCAGCACAGCCCTAAGAGCTGGTCAGGGCATGTCGTGTACAGGAATGCAGGCCCCTGGAGGAACCTGGAGACTTCCTTTCTATTGTTTCTAATAGTGGTTCTTAATCTGTGGCTCATGACCCTGGAGTTGAACAACCCTTTCACAGGGTTCAACAAAGACCATCGGAAAACACGGATATTTACAATTCACAACAGCAGCAAAATTGCAGTTATGAAGTGGCAACAAAAATAACTTCAAAGGGTCGCATATCCAATATCCTGCATATCGGGTATTTACATTACAATTCATAACAGTAGCAAACTTACAATTATGAAGTAGCAATGAAAATGTTTTCATGGTTGGTTTCACTATAGCATGAGAAACTGTATTAAAAGGTCGCAGAATCAGCAAGGCTGAGAAGCACTGGTTTATAAGTTTTCTCTGGAAGGATTTTAACAGACACATGTCCCAACTTGACAGGGTTTGGTTTGGTTTGGTTTGGTTTACTTTTGATACAAGCATTCACTCTGTAGCCCAGGCTGGCCTTCATCCATCTCATTATGAAGTTCAGGCTGGCCTTCAACTTAAAATGATTCTCCTGTCTCAGTCTCCTAACCATCATGATTGCAGGGATACTCTTACCTCGCTAAGGATGAACCATTTTAAAGCTCACTCAGCTGTTTCTGGTAAGAGGGCAGACTGGACTCAGGATGGCTCTGCAGCAGTCATCCACGGGATTGTGGTGCCTGGAGTATTGAGGCAGCTGGCTGGGAGATGCATGTGGCTACATCCTGTCTGTTTGCCACACACATTCCAGGGCTCTGGGTGCAAATAAGTGAAGAGTCACGACACTGTACCGGGTACTGCCCAGCTTAGGGCGTACAGACACAACAGAAAGAGCATGAAAGACAGCGGTCATCTATATTGCTAAATGTGAGATTAGCTTTGGTGAAGATCTGAAATCAAATCATGAGCATGTTGCTTCTAGGGTTGGGCCTCTGGTTTCTATTTGAATATGGAAACTACCTTATCCAATAGGAGCGTCAGTTGCTGGCAACTGTAAAAGACAGGACCCATGAAGAGTATCTGACACATACCAAATATTCCATGAGGAAATAAAATTCTGTAACTATTAATCTTGGAAGTCTCGGCTGCCAGGCAGATGAGTCCATATTATTGATCCACAGCAAGAAAATAAAGACTCCCCGAAGGAGAGATGGAGTCAGAACAGGACAGGGCTGCATTTAGCATCATTTTCTCTCTATCTAACTCAAATATCACAGAGAGGATGAACAGGGAGGGCGATGGGGCAGAAGCAGGAGTCCCCACGATACTCTAAGGCAGAAGCATCACAACACAGAAGGCTCTCGAGAAATTTCTCTCCTTCCTCTCTTCCTGCCTTAGCCGCTAAAGGTTGAACTGGTCTTAAAGGAAACTACTGAAAACCCTGAAAAGTGCATGTAAACTTTTGACTTCATTTTTTTCCCCCTCAGTTGAGACGTCAACAGGACAATACTGAAAAGATCAGGAGGGTTTCAGTTTTGGAAGGAAGTTTACACAAAACACCCGGAGCCAAATCAATGGCTGGTGAAACAGGGCTATGACAACATAATGGGTCAATTACCCTACTCTTGTGATAAGGTTTCCATATAACCACAGAGGGTCCAAGCTTTTAGGAGTTAGACAAGCTTTTTCCATTAATTTTCTAGTTTCTTCTTCTACAAAACAGCAGCATGTGTACTTAGTAAGCACAGCCCACCCACCACCCTATCACAAGAATACAAGTACCTGCACGCAGCTCGCTATTCGCACCTCAGCATGCACGCTTCTAAAAAGCCTTGACCACGTGGTCCTAACTGCTCTGGGTTTACAGAGATTCCTGCAACTTCCCTGTCTGGAGTCTCCTTGAGTATCTGTTGCAGAGGCATCTTGTTAACAAATAAAATAAGTGGGATTTGCCCGTAACGATCTTACTGATCAGTCGGGCCAGTGTGTCTCAGCCATTAAAAGAATTTTTTTTTTTCAAATATATGTAGATAGCACAGAACTAAATTCATATTGACCTTTTCAGATCAAAGCCGAGTTCAAATTTGGAATTTCCTCTTTCAAGAAAAATGTCCAACAATCAACATCTATGTCTTATAAAAGCTGCAATGACCTAAAATGTAAAATTGCTTATAACTCGTGAGGCTTTTGTTTTCTTTCATGACAGATGAAACAAAACAAAAACCAAACACAGGCACACACAAAACCACAAAACCCGAGCCATTTCCCTCTACAAGGCTGATTCTTAGAAAGCTTGAGATTGTCTTTCATCCATAAAAACACATAAATGTAGGATGTAGTTACAGAACATCAGTGTACATGGTTGTGAGTGTGTATATGTGTGTGTGTTAAAAACAAATAAAGAAGAAAAAGAAGCAAACACAGAGCGCTTCTTCTGAGAACAGAGGTGGTGCTTTTGAAAGAAGCAGACAAATAGGTCAGGTTCTCACACTGAGCAGGACCACAAAGAGAAGCAGCAGTACTGCCCAAGTCTCACAGGCTAGGGCACCGTCCTGGGGGCTTTCTGTGGGTTTGACCCTCGGCTCCTTCTACAGCCAGATGGGCTCTATCATCATACCCACTTTCAAGACAAGAAAATCGAGATAAAGTCCTAGTCACTCGACCAAACGCTGCTATGCTATGACAATCTACAGAATTCATATCTGCAATTTCATTCCGCTGGTTTTGAAATAGATCCAAGAGAGGTTTCAATCATAACATGTTTTGATTATTTGTTTTCATTCTTCATTATAAATGAGTTTTCTGAAGCTAGCCCACTGGCTTTCCCTGGTAAGTATAGTTCTCATGCCTTGCCAAAGAACCTCTTTTATTTTATTATTATTATTATTATTATTATTATTATTATTATTATTATTATTACTATTATTTGCAGCAGATAGAGCCCATTACAGAAAGCCACAACTAGCCAAAACGCAGAAAACACCTAATTGACTGTGCAGTGCCCAAGCCTGGTTGGTATGTCTAAAATACAAGTCTGATACACAAGGCTCTGGAAACAGGTGAGAAAAGAAAGCAGAAGATGTAAAAGCCAGTGGACCGGGATAGGACAGCCACATTGGGGATAGGGTCTTCTATCTATAACAGGAAAGCTGTGCCAATGAACTATCAGCGATATGGCTGCCAGAATAAAATCTTCACACCACCACCAGCTGGTATGTCTGTGCGAATGAGGAAATCTCACAAGGCCATTTCTGTTGAGGAAAAGCTGCAAGGAATTAATGGCTCCCGAAAGAGGAAGATTCAGTTTTCTCCATGCCTTTAATCCTAGCTCTCAGAAGGCAGAGGCAGGAGGATCTCTGCGATTTTGCCTGGTCTACAGAGTAAGTTCCAAGACAGCCAGGTCTACACAGAATAAGCCTGTCTTGAAAAACCAAAAAACCAAACAAACAAAGAAAAAAACAAAAATAAAAACCCCAAACCAAACCAAACAACAATAAAACTCTCAGTAATCTAGAGGTTTCATAGCTGCAGCCCCCCTTCATTTGTGATAACGCCATATTTTCTCTGTTCATTTCATGATCATCTAGTTGGAAAGTTTTCAGTATTATCAATTTGTTGCCAAAAATAAAAGCCTTACTTGTTGTTAAAAACAACCATAAATATATAAATAGATCGATAGATAGATAAATTAATGAATGAGCTTTTTCTTTCAGATCCTATCCTCACCATTAAATCAAAGCTGTGCCATAAAAACAACAGCCACCATAGCCAGGAACGGGTCAATAAAGATGGCCTTAACAACAGAGAGGGCCAAAACAGCTCCTGGTTCTATCAGCGCTGCCTCAGGACATAGAGTAATTAAAGGCTGGTGGCTTTTCTTTCCTTTCTTGTGGGGAGGGGAAGGTCGGCAGGCAGCAGAACCTTACAGGCTCAATGGGAATTTTTGTTAGTCCAGTGCATCTAAGCATCATGAGTTTTTTGTTTGTTTTGTTTTGTTTTAAGTAAAGGTTAAAATATTGTATGCTATAGTGATGTCTTTTATAAGAAGAAAAATAGGCCACTGTGTCTCTGAAATAACAGATGCCATAATCCCCACTATCAAAAAAGTTGGGAAAAAAGAAAAGTTCAGATTAGCCTTCTGTTAAAACAAAAACAAACAAACAAAACAAAAAACACCAAAAACCTGCCATACTATATAGCTTGGTTAAGATTTTTTTAAAAATAGAGCTGGGGTATAGCATTGTAGTATGGCATTTATGTATATTCCAGCAATACCAACACACACATGCACACACATACACACACACACACACACACACACACACACAGAGAGGATGGAGAAAAAGAAGGAGGGAGGCAAAGAGGGAGGGAGGAGACACACACACATACAGGCAGGAAGGGCCTGAGGGAGAGAAAGGGGGAGAGAAGGGTCAGTGTTTTAGTAACTTCCCCAATGATACTGTATATCATGTGTAGAGGACATGGAAAGACTGTTATATGAAACAAAGGTATGCATGCCATTTTGTCCCCAAGGAACTGACAACTGGAGGGTTAGGTCCAGGGTTTGGCAGAGGCCAATCCACATAGTACTGGATATTTAAGACAGTAGCCTCAGCCTCCAGCAATTTTGCCCTTCAAGGAAGGAACATTGGGTTCTGCTTAAAGACATGTCTAGTTGTCAAAACTGAGTGGGAATGGATGGGTTACTACTGGCATCTAGTGGGAGAGTGCAGGGGTGAGGCCAAATATCCCATAGTGAGAAGACAGCCTCTGGCAGCAGAATTCTCTGGCCCCATTGTCAGCAATGCACTGGTATAGAATCTGACCCTGACATAAATAATGCCAGCTCACCACCTTGCTCTTCTTAGAGGAATATTCCAGAAAAGGCACAGGGACAATACAGACACACAGGGACGACATATACAGCTTCTTCCTGGATCTGAGCCTGAGTTAGTCAAGGGATATCACATGACTTATCTTGACAGCAAAAAAGACACGTTTTGTCTACTGGAAAGGAGATGCTATCTCTATGGATGAGACTCTAACCTCAAGACTTGCTATCAACAATTTCTGGACAGTATCAGGAAGTGTGTGGCAAAGAGAGAGAGAAAAAAGAGAAGAAAGATGAAAGAAAGAAAGAAAGAAAGAAAGAAAGAAAGAAAGAAAGAAAGAAAGAAAGAAAGAAAGAGAAAGAGAGAAAGAGAAAGAAAGAAAGAAAAGAAAGAGAGGGGAGGAAAGAGGGAGGAAGAAAGGAAAAAGATGACTGATAGATAGATAAATATATAGATAAACACATAGACATATAGATAGATAGATGATAGATTTGGCAATTCCATACAAAAGTGCTAATCCAGGCCCTAAAATGGCACATAATGAGAAGATCAATCTGGATGTCTCTAAAAGCATACCCAGATGTGATATTGTTACTGCTGCAGCTTTTAGAGTACTGACCAGATCCCAGAATCCTTCCTCTGCCAAAATAGCAAAAAAGGAACATTATCCCACGAGTTAGGCTGAACCTTAGTTTATCTGGTTACAGTTAGCATATGTGTTCAATAGGAGTCCCTTGTACTACTGAATGAAACAAATGCTTTCACCCATTAGGTTTGCTACTTAAAAAAAAAAAAAGAAGAATTATTTCTCTCCAACATATTTTAAGAAGCTCCAAAAGCCACTTGCCACTTGCTTATAATTTTGTATATACACCTTTATCTCCTAACTTTTTTTTTTTTCCTTTTTTGTGAGACGGGGTTTTCTGGATAACACGCTCAACACTGCTTACTATGTAGCTGAGGATGACCTTGAACTTCTGATCTGCTTTTCCTCCTCCAGAGTGCTGGCTTTATTAAAGGTGTGCTCCAAAACACTGAGTTGACGCAGTGCTGGGGATGAAAGCCAGGGCTTCGAGCATGCTGGACAGACACCAAACTTCACTCCCGCCCGAATTACTTCTTACAGCATAAATTAGGAAGTCACAAATGCTGAAAACTGATACAGCTGAGTAATGGGGAAGAGAGAGCACTGTGCTTTTAGAAACACAAAGTGTGGAAAGATTTCCATGGTAAAAGTTATTAAAAATAAGTGTAAAGCATACTTAAGCATGCCCTCCCACACAAATACATATGAATGTTATAGTAGATATTTATATAAAATAACTTAATCCTTAATTCTTCATTCTTTGCAGTTTTAAAGATTTTAGATCCGGTTAATTTTGCTGTTTGATTCCCATCCCACTCTTAGATTCCTCACATATTTTTTAAAATAGAAATCATTCATAGAACAAAGAAAGCTAACATGGTTAGAGATGGCACAGGCAAAAGAATATTCTTTACACAAACACACACACACACACACACACATACACACACACAAATAGTTGCAAATGATGTTACAACAGACAGTAAGTGCCCTTTAGTGAATTTGTACTGTCAGCAAAATGAAGAGTGGTTCCAACTACCAAACAGATACTTCCTTGTGCAGTGTGCATCACTCAGCTAATACTCAAGACTGGGCACAGAGGAGTGTCCCGCACAGAAAGGTGGAATGATGAAGTTCTACCTGCTGCTAAATATGCTTTGAAAGGTAAGTGTTGATAAGAAATATGGTATGGGCTGGAGGCTTCCTGGAAATACCAGAAGTGATTAAGAAAAAGCATGTAGTAAAAAGTAAACAGTGCCAAGCGGCAGCTCAGTGAGCAAAGTGCCTGCTGTGCAAACATGAGGAATGAGTTCTCTCCTAGAACCCAGATAAAAGCTGGGTACAGCTTTGTGCATCTGGAACCCCGTCCTGGGGGCAGAGCAAAGAGCCCTAGGGCACACTGTGCAGCCAGTCTAGCCAAAATGGTGACCTCTAGATGCTCTGAGAGACTCTGCCTCAAAAAACTAGGTGGAGGCCGACAGAGGAAGGCACCCAGCATCGAACTCTAATGTGACCAGGTCAACAGCTAAAGGCCAGAAAGCCCATGGGCCTTGAGGGTGAAACTATTTACTGTTACTGTTTGCTAACTGGACACAAAATCATGTGTCTATCCATAGATGAGTACTATGTTAGCTGTGATGGTCTCTGGAGCATCTTACGGTAGAGGCTTTACAGAGGCTTGAACTGGCCAAACTTCTGAGGTTAAATAAAGGTGGGGTGATTGGCATTAGTCATCTAAATCACTACAGCCAGGGCTTGGGGAGCATCAGAGAGGCTAAAAAGATGTAAGAGCTAGATTATATGGGGATTGTGCAAAAAGACCTCTCTGGACATGACCAGCTTCTTGTACTCATGAACTAATTACCTGTACAAAACCTCCCTGCTAGGAGGCCCATGACAATTCCTTCATGGGTAAGAAAGGGACTTGATGGGATCCCACTCTACATAAGGAAATACTGGCCATTGATGGTTGCTGGAGAAAGGACGTCTTTCACTCTCCTCAGTGATGCAGCCTTCAATCAGTTGTCCATGCTCCATTAAGCACTCTCTCACCCAGGCTCACGTGAGCAACCCTAACTGAACTTAGTGGGTGACAGATTTAAAAAAGATGTAGAAGTGATGGGTGACTTGCTGGAAAGGAGAAGGGTTTCAGTGGGTGAAGGAGTGGGTAAAAAAGGATAATGAGGCTGAGCATAACTAAAATTCATTGTATACACGTGTGAAACTGTCAAAGAATAAAATAAACATAGGAATTAGACAAAGACTACTATACTTCTACCTTAAAATAGTTTTATTTCATCAGGATGAAATGTGGTATTTTCATCTGTAACTTCCAAACTTTCTCCTATAAATATTATAATCACAATTTGATAATTTTTCTTCTTGGCTGAAGACCATACCTCCTAGTACAGAAGTGGTAAAAACTGTTTCTTTACTAGCCTTCCTTGCAATCAAGGAATAGCATATCACTCAGGCTCTACCATCCAGAGGCATACACTGAACCCACATGCTAGACTGTAAGATGCAGGGACCAGTGGGGACAGCCAGGACTCTTTATTGGTGCCATAGAGTACCACAGCAAGCTTCAGTGGCTGTTCTCCACTCTACTTCTGCAGTGTAGTTGAAGCAAGGGTACTGAGCTCAAGGGTACATCTCCAAGCCTGTCTTCCTACATGCCTAGCTGTTCAATAAATAACCAAATACTCTCCTTTAGATTTATTTTCTTTAAAATAACTACAGCTGCTTACTATTGCCAGGTATTAAAACTTTTGCTGTGGGATTGTGGTTGATTCTATAAATACCTACATTATTATGTCCTCAGAGTGTGTTATACAGATGTGTGCATTTAAATACAAATATGAACATAGGTTTTGGAATATATATATAATATAAAAGGCTAATACCAGTAGTTCATTTTCATACATTAAGATTTTCTTGTACAACAAGAACTCTATGATATGATCACTTTTCATTATACCTCATTATGATGGATGCTTCTTGTGTTTAAATGGATTATCTTATACATGCTAGTATAGAAATGCATTCTTTACATCTGGAAGACCTCAAATGAATGGTATCTCTTATATTTCTTCCCAGTGGAAGCAAATAAAATGAGATTCTAAAAATGTAAGTTGTAAATGGCAGGAGCACCTTTGCATAATTTTGGTATAAACTGGTTGACTATGTTTGATTGTATTTACATAGTGCAGAGTAACTGACTACAGGACAGAGCTTGCTTCGGGGTGAAGGGGTATAGTACTACAGCTTCAGATGCCAGGGACACTTTCCATGACTGGCACGACCTGCTGCCCACAGCTCATATTTTATGAATACCTTACTCAAAGGCTGGATTCATAAGAAGTGTCCTGAGCTGACTTCTGTTTTTCAGCATTAGCCCCCTCCCTCCCGTGCTCCTGGGCTATCTTCTTAAGAGTAGAACTGATCTTAGCTGCTAAAAGATAAAGTTTAAAAAAAGAAAAACCTGAAGTCTTAGGCTGAAAAAAAGGAGTTGGGGCTCAGACTCTACCAACCCGGCAAGTGTCACATGGAGCCTATACTCACAGACATGGCAAGATGATGTCATTGGCCCATCACTCCAGCATAGCAGGGAAGCATCCCTACTGCCACCTCCTAAGTGGACAATGTAGTTCAAAGTGAAAATTTGTACAGGCTGGCCTCAAACTTCAGATCCTCCTGCTTCTGCCTGCTTCAACAAACCCTACTGGTAGCCTGACATAGTTGTCCTCTGAGAGGCTCTACCCAGCAGTGCCTCAAAACAGATGCTGAGACTCATGGCCAAGCACTGGGTGATGCATATGGCATCTTGTAATAAAGTGGGAGGAAAGATCAAAGGACTTGGAGGTGACAGGAGCTCCACAAGAAGAGCAACAGAGCCAACCAACCAGGGCCCAGAGGGACTTGCTGAGAATGAAGCATCAATCAAAAACCATGCACCAACTGGACCTAGGCCCCTACAAAGATGTAGCAGATGGGCAGCTTAGGCTTCACGTGGGTCCTCTAGTAAGGGAAGTGGGTACTGCATTGGTCACAGACTCACTTGCCAGCTTTTTGATCACTTCCCCTGTGGTGGGACTGTCTTGCCAGGCCACAGGGGAAGAGGACACATTCAGTCCTGATTCAACTTGACGAGCTGGAATGGATGGGAAAGGGAGCTCCTCTTTTTTGAGGAATAGGGGAGGGAGGAGGGGGAAGAGATGGAGGGTGGGACTGGGAGGAGAAGAAGGATGGGTCTACGATGAGGATGTAAAGTGAATAAAAAGAAAAGAATTTTTAAGAATTTGTACAAAGACACATAATACAGACACAGCATGTGTCAAGGTCATCTGTGGGAAACTTTCACTGAGTGGAATAATGAATTACATACACACACACACATATGTTCTAACAGCAAGATTCAATGGGTGTGTACATGTATGTTCATATATATATATGGAGAAGAACTATCTGTCTACCTTTCTGTCTAGTAGAGGGCTGGGAGAGGACTATAGCTACGGTGAACATGAGAGTATTCATTTTGCTCACATTTCAAAAAGAGAAAGAATCCCCTTCTTTAAAGTACTGTAATCCCCCAAGTCACAGATAGTAAAACTCGGCATCAAACTGCTACCATGTACCCTAAAGCTCTTACAGCTTTCTGTCGTCCTGAATACGGACAGCTTGAGTAGACACCCCCATGCCACGATTCAGGGGTTCTGTTTTATTATGCTATTAACTCGTTTGTTAGGGCTACGTAAAACCACTGGCTCAGTTTATACACGGCGACACTTACGGAACAGTGGCTTTCCACTCTACCCAGTGGACTGTGCTATTACCTATAGCTAAAGGGAGTCGAAGACTCGTTCACACATGAGGTGCAGTCAATCAACACACCTGATGACAGAGCATCTCAAGGGCTGAGGTCTGAGTCACCTTCATGCCACCTCAACTGCATACCATCATCACTGCTCCATTACCTTAGCTGTGCCTCTAAAGTCTGGGCAAACTTACAAATGCAGGGCAAATGTGAACTCTCAAGGAAGAATTTGTCTCCTGAAGGAAATTGTGGCATAGGCTATAAAATGCAATACATGACATGCTTCCTTCACTGATTTACAAAGAAATGTCATTTAAATATGGGTAACTGTTCATAAACAATGTGGAAAGCTTATTTTTAAAAAAAACTACAAAGACAAATGCTGATACATGCAAAGTAAAATGACCCTTATTTCACTTTTACTTTTTGGATTTTAGAGTTCATACGTATTTTCTGCATTTATCTCAAGGTTAGTAGAAAATAAAATTAGATAAAATATAGTAACATGTGTAGCACACATACACACACACACACACACACACACACACACACACACACTCACACACACACACATTTAAAGTACCCAGTAACACAATGTAGACTTTCGTGCAGCTTGTTTGTAAGTAATAACACAAACGTTCTTATGAATGTCTCTCTTTTTAAACACTACCATCTAATGTGTAATTAGTACTGATTAATATTTTAAAGTTTGGGCCTGTGAGATGGCTCAGCAGGCAAAGGCACTTGTCACCAAGCCTGATGACCTGAGCTCAATCCCCAGGACCTATGTGGTAGAAGGAAGAGGATTGCCTCCCACAAGTTGTCCTCTGACCTCAAATTTTTACAAAGACTATCGTACTTACACTGTCACCCACAGAGGGGCCAGCAGCCCTTTGAGTCACATTTTCACGACCCGATGCTACAAGTGTATGACACTAACAATTAAAAAAACAAAACTACAGGACCTGGGCAGGCAGATCAGTTGGTAAAATACAAGCAGGAGGACGGAAGGCCCATTCCCAGCATCCACATCAAATGCATGGAGTGCACACCTGGAAGCCTAATGTCAGGGGAGGGGATGGTCTAAGACTGGACTCAGGGGTCAGCCAGTCTTATTGAATTGGTGAGATTCTGGTTCAACGAGAGAACCTTTCTCAAAAATACGGTACAGACTGTAGGTGAAGACACCAGATACTGATCTCTGGCTCCTAAGCATGTGAGCACATGCCCACAAACATGTACAAATAAATTCATTATGCCCAGAAATATAAATAACATAAGAGTAGGGCAAAAGAACAAGAGAAAATAAGGCAAAGCTAAGATACTTCAGGCGGACGTCTATGAAGAGAATAGACAGTGAGCTCCAGAAGAACATTCTTCTAGTGTCTGCGCTTGGGGTTGTAGCTCATTACTGTTTTCCTTAAAAGAGCTTCCAACTTTTTTAACTTTTAAAATTGATGCACAAAAATAATAACTTACTGTCCCTTGGGGTGAAAAACTTTCAAGACTTTCCTTATTTGCTTTATAGTAAAGATTAGAGATAACAAGAATACCCACGTTCTTTCTCTGAAGCTATTTGCCCCTCTCATAAGCAACTAGCATCCTGAATTTGCTATGGAACCATCTGACCTGCAGCTGTATGCACTTAGAATCCTGATTCTGTAAAACACCTGCTATTTTGTGTGGTTTTTCTTTAAAATGATGTATCCAATGATAGGAATGCTTGAGCCACTATGATGCTCCCATTTAACATCAGCTGGGGTTTGTCCAGGATGATACCTGTCTAGCTCATTGATTTTCTCTCCATTCCATGAAAGCTGCTCCTTCCTAGTGGACACTGAAGATGCTCAACATTTGTTGCACACATAAATGATGCTGGAGTGACCATGCCTATGTGTCTCCCTCAGAGTATCCTTAGTGTCCTGACGCTGAAGTGGAGTTGCTAGATCCTGGGATGACACAAGGAAAGCTTTGCTAGACATTGGGAAATAATCCCCCAGGGTGTTCTGCAATGAGGACCCTCCCGACAGTATCTGAGGTTGTCTGTTCTCATGTCCCTGTTCTAACCAAATATGTATCAGGCCTTCTAAGTTCTGCCAGTCTGCATAGTATCTGGTTATAGCTTAAATGTACAATTTCCTAATAAACAATAAGCTGAGACATTTTACGAGCTGCAAAGCTGAGCATCTATATTCTTTACACACACACACACACACACACACACACACACACACACAGCCCCCAAACACAATCTACTGCCTTCTTACTGATACAAAGGAGTTCTGTTCCCGTCTGTTGTTTGTGCTTCCAATATTGTTTTTCTATAGACTGTTTGTTGTTTAAGTCAATGTTTTTAGTGTGACCTCCCCAGAGATCAGTTAAAAACTGAACAGAACTTAGCATCTGGTAAAGAAAATTCCCATACTCTACTGTCATTAGATTCAAAGATGTATTTCCTCAGGACCTATTTCAGATTAAACAAACTTTATCAAGGAAATAATCTCAATTTAAAGCAGAACTGGATATACAAAGGAACTGTGATACGAATCTTCAGAAGTTACGTGACTCTCTGATTATTGCCTACTCCTTGTCCTCAAGGAGAAAAATAAATCCTAAGTGGAATTACCACATAAAAAGTTGTAAAATCCCCTGAAGCTTCTGAGGGACTTAGGCAAATTCCTAGGATACTATACCACCTATAACCTGACAAGCCACAGTTCATTTTCCCACATCGAGTTAAGAAACTAAACTGCAGCATAATAAACGAACCACAGATTCAAATGTCAATGTGGTGAATTTATGAAAAAACTCACACTACCTATTTTCACATTTTGGTATTTTGTATTTTGTTTGTTTGCATGTGTACATATGTGTGGACTGTGTACCCATGTTTGCATGTATAAGGATGCACACATTTCTGGGTGTTTCATGTGTCTACATGCACACGAAGGCCAGGGATTGATAAAAAATGTTTTTTCTTGATGGCTTTATGCTTCATTTCTTGAGGTAGAGTCTGTTGCTGACTAGTCTAGATAGACAGGCTGCCTCTGGGATTCCCCTGACTCTGCCCTCTGCCTGCTAATATCATAGCAGGCAGCACACCTGCCAGGTTTTGACATGGGTTCTGGAGACCCAAACTCTGTTTCTCATGCTTGTGTAAGAACCGCTTTACCAACTCAAGTGACAACACATGCTGGAGAGGATGTGGAGAAAGGAGAACCCTCCTCCATTGCTGGTGGGAATGTAAACTTTTACAACCACTTTGGAAGTCAATCCAAATTTCAATTCTAATTTTCTCAGAAAATTAAGAATAGTGCTACTTCAAGATCCAGCTATACCATTCCTAGGCATATATCCAAAAGATGCTCAAGTATACAACAAGGTCATTTGCTCAACCATGTTCACAGCAGTTCTATTTGTAATAGTAAGAATCTGGAAACAACCTAGGTGTCCCTCAACTGAGGAATGGATACAGAAATTGTGGTACATTTACACAATGGAATACTACTCAGCAATTAAAATCATGAAATTTGCAGGGAAATGGTGGGATCTAGAAAAGATCATCCTGAGTGAGGTATCCCAGAAGCGGAAAGACACACATGGTATATACTCACTTATAAGTGGATATTAGACACATAATATAGGATAAAATGCTAAAATTTGTACACCTAAAGAAGTTAAGCAAGAAGGAGGACCCTGGGTAAGATGCTCAATCCTCATTCAGAAAGAAAAATGGAATAGACAGTGGAAGAGAGAGAAAACAGGGAACAGGACAAGAGCCTACCACAGAAGGCCTCTGAAAGACTCTACCCAGCAGGAATTCGAAGCAGATGCTGAGACTCATAGCCAAACTTTGGGCAGAGTGCAGGGACTCTTAGGAAAGAAGGGGGAGATAGAAAGACCTGGAGGGAAAAGGAGCTCCACAAGGAGAGCAACTGAACCAAAATATCTGGGCCCAGGGGTCTTTTCTGAGACTGATACTCCAACCAAGGACCATGCATGGAGATACCGTAGAACCTCGGCACAGATGTAGTCCATGGCAGCTCACTGTCCAAGTGGGTTCCTTAGCAATGTGATCAGGGACTGTCTCTGACATGAACTCAGTGGCTGGCTCTTTGATCACTTCCCCCTGAATGGGGAGCAGCCTTACCAGGCCACAGAGGAAGACAATGCAGCCAGTCCTGATGAGACCTGATAGACTAGGATCAGAGAAAAGGGGAGGTAGAACTCCCCTATTAGTGGACTTGAGGAGGGCCATGGGAAGAGAAGAGAGAGGGAGGGCAGAATTGGGAGAGGACAAGGGAGGGGGCTACAGCTGGGATACAAAGTAAATAACTTGTAATAAATTTAAAAATAAATTAAAAATTAAATATTAAAAATAGAAAGGCTTTACCCCCTCCATCTCCTGGCCCTGATACTGTTATTTTAATAAGACTTCTTAAGAGAGTAATGACATCCTCATATTGATTAAAGAGAAACTTTGTAAAACTAAACAGGCAAGAAGATGATGGAAAAGGAAGTTACTAGACTGAAAACTTGTGACCAGGGCAGGAATGGTATGAAAGGCTGTTTTTATTTCCAGTTTCATCAGGGAAAGCAGGAAGGGAGCATCCCAGTCATTTGCAACTGCTGTGGAAATAAGAATCCTTTCCTGTTCTCAGGGCTTTGGAGTTCCTCTGGAATGCCTGCTTGCTGTGTGACCTGGTATAAAATCTGGTCTTCACCTCCAAGTTGTTGGGATGACAGAACCAATCACACTGAGACCACTTCTGTTACACTTCCATCTCTACTCCCCCTAGGTCTGACAGCAAGACCAAAAGGCAAGGAGTGGGTCAGATACCGAGAGACCTCCTCTAAAAGGATATTGGAAAGGAAAAAGTCTGGAGGTTTGTGTCGCTTCACCAGGTCCTGAGCTGATTCCATCAAAACAAGACAAAAATACATTTGCTTCCTTCTTTCACAACTCATGTTTCTGTTCACTGCTTTTAAGCTCTTGCTTGTCTACTTTGATAAACTCTCTTTAAGCCTTACAGAAATATAGGAAAGTTTTGAATTGGTGTGGATTGGTTATCACTTTGTTTTGTTGTTGTTCCTGTTTTGAGACAAGGTCCTAGATGATCTAAAGTCACGATGTAGACCAGGCTGGCCTCAAACTCACAGAGACCTGCCTGCCTCTGCCTCTGCCCCTGTGCCTGTCCCTACCTCCTGCCCCTGCCCCTGCCCCTGTTTCCTCTGTCCCCTGTCTTCTGCCCTCTGTCTTCTGCCCTCTGCTCTCTGGTTCAGCCTCTGCCTCCTGAGTAATGGGATTAAAGGCATATGCAACCCCACCTCGATAGAAACATCTTATCTTATATTCACAGAGATCTGTTTATTCTCTATATCAGGGACTGTTACTGGAAAGTTATCCTCAGACTTAGAAAAGTCAGTAGAAAAACAAGAAGCCTGGAGAAAATCCACTTCTGTATGTCTGCGCATGCTCATGTATACACATGCATGTGTATTTGCATGTGTGTATGTATATATGCATGCGTGTGTACACATGTGTAATGTATGCACATGCAAGCATATATGTTTGTATGAATAGATACATATCTGCGTATGCATGTACAGAGCAGATGTCAACATCTGGTGTCTTTATCAGCTGCTTTCTATCTTGTTTCTTGAGACAGGGTCTCTCACTTGCCGGCCAGCAATTCCCAGATGCCCTCCTCCCCAGAACTGGGATGAGAGGCAAGAGCTGTGACAGCCAACTTTTATGTTGATGCTAGAGAATCCAACCCGGGTCATCATTCTTATACAGCAGACATTTCATTGACTGAGTCATCTCTTTAGGCCCTAGAAAAGCCACTTTCTGAAATGATGGCCGCCTAAACTTACTGTTCAAAACTGCAGCTTCAACCACTTTGATTCACTGAGTTCAATGTCTAACATAAAACCTGATTTTTCATCAGTAATTTCCGAAGAGATCATATACAGGAAAGCGTAAAACCCGAAGTACAAATTCTGGGCTTAAGGAACTTCTGGGTTGCCCTGATTCTCAACAGAGGGAAAAGCAAACGCTGTGGAGAAAGAAGGGTCTTTCAACAAATGCTGGAATAATAGTGAACCCACAAAGAAAGAACTTTCTGTTTTTCATCATACAACAGGTGCAAACTAACTCAAATTGACTCAAGAAACCTAAACCTAAACATAGGAAACATAGAGGAGCCTCATGAATTGGGTTAAGCAAAGGGTTTATACTACACCAAAACTACGGTTAATGGCAGAATTCATCATGGAGTTGGGTTCTGTCATTGTTGACAACTCCTGCTTTTCCAAATACAGGATTAAAGATGAACCACAGATAAGGAAAAACACATGAAAGACGTGACAGATCCAAGACAAGAAACTCCAACAGCCTACTTTAAACATGAGCAAATGATTTACACAAATACTTCATCAGACTAAGATCTGCAGAGGGCAAATAGGTGCCCATGAAGGTGTTCCATTTAACCAGTCATTAGAGAGATGCTAATTACAATCCCAGTGAGACTGTATTCCATACTCATCAATACTACACAAACCTATCAGGTGATGGAAACAGCTGAGTACAACAAAACTATCAGATGTAAAGAAATGGATACTGTATACAACCTTGTATATGACTTCTAATAATATAAAATGAAGTTTAGCTCTTCCTTAAAATGTTCAATAGATATCAGTTATACTTCTAGCCTACTCCACTCCCAGATGTTTACCAAAGAGAAATAAAAGAATGTGTCTCACGAGCATCTGTTGACAGGAACTTATCATGTTCCGGGACTAGAAATAGGTCCCAGTATCCATAAGAGGTGAATGGGCAACCAATTGTGGGGTGCCTCTACAGAGAACTTGACAACACGAAGGGTTAAAAGATTGCCACAACACAGCTGCATCTCAAGTTAATGAGACTAAGTAAAAGATGCCAGAACCCTCCCCTCTAAAGTACACATGAACTAATCTACAGGGAAATAAATCAAACCAGTAGTTGTTTATAGGTAAGAAAGAAAGGTTGATGTGGGAGGGAAACAGGTGAGAAAGAGATACCACGCCATGTGCATTATCTTGGTCATCAAAGTCATTTCACAAGAGAATGATCAGTCAAACATGTATCAAATTATACACTTTGGACAGATCACATGCCTATGATGGTGTCTGAAAACGATAATAATAAGCAGGGAGTAGCAGGAGTGTGCTAACACTCCCATTTATACAGATTGTGTCATGAGCAGCCACCTGCCTATGGTGGAGACGTGTTTTACTCTCCTAAAGGGGACAAAAGAGGAAAATGTCACTTACAGACAGATCTCTCTCTCTGCCTGCCTGCACACTGTTATACTGGCTACATAAAAGGTACTAGGAACATCCTAAGAAGGAGCAGAGACAGCATGAAAGCAGGCTGTCCTCTCACATTACTTACTGTCTCTAAGGACAAAAACAGCTAATGTGGAAAGTGTGAGTGGCTAATGACAGTGACAGGGTTTCAAATTCCCCTTCTTGTGTTTTTGAACATTTGGACAACTGAACTAGTGGCTCTGTAGACTCTTTGGGAAGTAAGACCCAGTTTAGGAACGTGGAGGGACTTATGGTCATTTATAGTCTACTTCAGTTGTCTAACAGTTTCCTGACTCACACACTCCCGCTGCTATGGCCTGGCCCATTCCTGCCGCCATGCCTTCCCTACCCTAGTGGACGGGGTATCAAATGGGGACTTGATAGGCAATCAAATGCATTGCCTCTTCCTTATTTCCATGATGGATTTTATCACAGTAACACAAAGAGTCAAAGACCATAAGTCACGCAAGCACTATTCTATGAAAGGGGTGAGTGGAGAGCAAAAGGAGAACAGGAAGAAGAAGGAATCAAGGAAAGCTTCACAAAGAAGCAGCAGTCGGGCCTAGTAGAGGGCTCAGTAGTTAGGAGCACTGTTGCTCTTGCCAACAGTGCTGGGTTCAATTCCCAGTCCCCGCATGGTAATTCATGACCATCTGAAACTCTATCAAATGGCTTCTTCTGGCCTCCACAGGCGCTACACACATGTGGTACACATATATACATGTAGGCAAAGCACTTATACCACATTAACTAAACAAAAATTTTTAAATAAATGTTTAAAAATCAGTTACGTGAGGATGGACACACGTGAAGCAGCAGCATTTCTGCCGTTGATTTCAGGGTGGTTGATGGTGAATGGGCAAACACATGAAACATCAAAATGATCACCCATGTCAGTTCAGCTTTGTCATAGTTAAAGGTGGGGCTATAAAAAGTCGGGGGAGAGTTAAAGAGATGGTTTCTTGGTAAGGGCATTTGCTGTTCTTCCATAACCTCAGTTGGTTCCCAGTTCCCAGGTCTGGCAGCTCACAACTGCCAATGAGTCCAGCTCCAGGGGATCTGACGCCTCTGGCCTCTGCAGGCACAGCACTCATGTGCACATACCCAGCACAGACACACACACAGAGAAATACACAGGCACACAGGCATACAGGACCCCTCCCCCAACACACACATAATTTAAAACACTGTGTAATTTTCCATAATTACATAATTAAAATTGAAGATAAAAATATTTAAACCCTAAAAAAAAATGTTAAAAGGTAGTGGGGTATTACTTCTAAACTCAACATTTATGCTTTGTCTCTTTTGTTCCCCACTGTATCTCCTCTGCCCAGTGCCTTTCATGGCATATCATAAGTTCTAAAATAAACATCCATGAAAAGAACAAAACTAAATATAAATCTCAGATACTATAAATGGTGACAGAAACTAATGAGCAGTGACAAACAACATGGCTTCCATCCGGACACGGCAGCTTGCTCCTCCACGTGCCATTAAGCATTGGTAGTGATATTAATGAGGATGACGATGGCAGTCAGTGTCATCTGCTAGGTGCTGACTTCATACCACCCTCCCCCAGCCTGTGTCAGTACACTGCTTTCCCCAGGCCAGGAGAGCAGGGGCTCTTACCAAGTAGGTAATTTTGCTTCTAAGGTCATGCTCTGGCACCTGAGACAGGATGAGAGCCTAGGCAGCCTGATTCCTGTGCCTCCCGCTCACAAGCTGCCTAAACACCTGCCAAACCAGGGTGTAGTATGCCTAACAGAAAGGAACTATGCTTCTGGTTGCTGCCGTAGCCAATAGTGGGAAAGATGACTGACTTGCCATTAGTTAGCAACCCACCAACACCCCTCTGCCTGCTACCCATTTCGAAAAGGACAGATGGGAAAAGAAAGTCCCAATGACGAGGCTGCTACCTGGTACAAGTAACCCTACTGCCTTTGGCGATGATGATTTCTGCTGTTTCCTCATCTAAGATCCATTGGGATGTGTGCATTGTGTTTGCGGCTGGGGCTCTTGGCTAGCTTTTTTATACCAGTGTCGGATCTGAACTCAGGCCCTCATGCTTCCACAGAAAGTTCTCTCTCCATCCTTAAAAGTGGGCTGGGTTTTGCTCTGTGTTTTGTTTTAATGGTAGTTGAGATGGACAGAGAGCCAAGATCTCCCAGTCCATACTCTTATCTATCTATACTCCATCCTGAACACCCACTGGCAAAATGGCTGTTCCAGCACAGAGGAACATGAATAACCAAAAGGAAAAGTCACACCATGCCCTTGACCTCCTTGATTCAGCATTCTAAAGTGGGCTTATGGGAACCTAAGCCACGCTCGTGTTCCGGACCTGGGCCTAGCCAGATTCATGTTTAACAGCTGAGCATCCTCCAGATTAGCATCCTCCAGATTACACACTAATCCTCCAGATTAGTGTGTAAATTGCCACCCTCAACTACAAACCAGATCCACAAAATAAAAATGAAAAGAAAAACAAACAAAAAAACAAAACTGTTCTTGAGCCATACACTGAGTCTTCACCACATGATTTCACAGCAACTGAAACTCTAAGAGGAAAATTTTAGTTCTTATACTCTTGAAAACCTGAATCCACAGCTTAAAATCTCTATAAATAAAGCTAGAAATGATAAAATACAATAGAAAGTAGCACTGTTGCATTTTTTTTGTAAAAACAAAATAAAGCAATACAATTTATTTCGATTTTCAAATTTGAACCCATTTGAGGGGTGTTTTCACATTTTTCTCTAAAAACAATGTACACAGTGAAATGTTTTGGAGGCAATTTCAAGTAAATAGCTTAAACTGCCAATGACAAGAGTCAATATAACCCAATACAAAGCCCTGAATGTGCCCAGAACCATGACAGCATTCCACAGGCTAGGGCTGTAACTAACAACTGCACAGTAATTAAAAGCAGTATTTTTGTCTGAGGATCAAAAGAGCATTGTACACATATATTTAAAAAAGGGCCTCAGGCTGGTTCTCAAAGGGTTCTATTGTAGAACAGGATAATCTATGAGCCATCAGTGTAACCCTTGCTGTGGAGGAAGACATTGATCATCCACTCAGCCAGGACAGCCAGGTCCTTCCGCACATGAGAAAATCAAGGGCTGAAGAAGGAGTGATGGATTTAACTTCAGGGAAGGTTTTCTGAGCCCAGGGGCATCTCTGTTTTCTTGGAGGCTCTAGAGATGCAGCAGGGTACCAAACACATGTGACCTATGTTTTCTAGCTCACACTAGATGGTAACTAAGTATGGTGCTGGCTGCTGTGGCCTTGTGGACTTACGTAAATGAACAAATTGAGCGAGCCTGAGAGGCTAACAAAAGATTACGCATGCGCACAGGCAGGAAGCATTCAAAACACACACACACATACACACACGTACGCACGCACATGCACACACCCACAGGGAGGAGAAAGAGAAGAAGAGGTGAAAAGGGGAAGAAGAAGAAAAACAACATGAATACAT
Organism: Psammomys obesus; assembly: GCF_907164565.1. Classification (NCBI taxonomy): domain Eukaryota; kingdom Metazoa; phylum Chordata; class Mammalia; order Rodentia; family Muridae; genus Psammomys; species Psammomys obesus. The sequence goes on from NW_026596101.1 coordinate 15,933,206, forward strand.
TTCTTTCTAGTAGATACTGTGGCACTGACATAAACTGTCCCCATTCTACTGATGGCCTTTTTCCAAGTAAAGTCCAGTTTCTACTGCCAGGAGCCACACTCAATTCTACTTTCTAATGCCCAGAAAACATGTATGGAGCAAGTTACATCACTACTAGCTTTTGTCACAGCCTTGCCTGACTGAGCAGGGCTCCTTCTCCCTCTGGACTCCCACTCTGGTGCGGAGCGGGGACAATTCCTAGTCTGGGCCACTCTCAGTTTCATGGTACACATATCATGAAATAAAAGAGTCAGTTATCACCTAGGCCAAGGGGAAGGAATGATGCATGATGGGAGGCTGCAGTCAGCATATATCATGTACAGAAGAAGTTTAAAGCATTGGCCAAATTTTCCTATTGAAATCTGAATCATACAGGCAATGCTATTTTAAATGCCAGCCTTTAGAATACACTGTAGTAATTGATTTCTTAACCTGGTTACAACCTACATAAAAATGTGGAGCTACTGCGAGGTTGGGACCAGTTTGTTATTCTTTCTCAAACATGAAATGTGACAATGAGCCATGGGGAGAAAAATAATTAAACAACAGAAAAAGTACATGAGTAAAGACTATTGATTTTAAATGCATTCTGACAAAGACAGTCTTAAAGGAAGCTAAACTGTGGGGCTGAGAAGAAAATGGATTGAGGACAGAAAGGCATATACATAATACACACACACAAACATCACAGCACAAAGGCTTACACCATAATTTGAAAAGACTGTGCCTAAATCCATAAAGTTTATGGAAGACTTAGCAAGACAGAAATAGTGAAAACGTATCATTTGAAAAAGAAATTATATACTGCTGGTGTAGTGGTATGTGCCTGCGATCTCAGCACCTGGGAAGCAAAGGCTGAAGATCAGAAGTCAAAGGTCATCTTCAGCTACCACCTACATAAGAAGCCCAAGCCTGGGCTACAGGAGTCCTTGTCTGAAAGGACCTAAAACATTTGCATTACTAATAATATTTATTCACAATTTTAAATACTCTGAATATAACTTCTACAGATTATAATGCAGAACTAAGGTCTAAGAATATTGCAGACTTTTCAAAAATTAAATTGATTCATATCACTGCAATCAACGGCTCCTTTTCCTTTAGCGCTGGTTGAAAGGATACTGTTTGAGCTTACTGCAAAAGCCCAAGTCTCAGACACACAAAAAGTTACCTTGGGGCCGGAGAGGTGGCTCTAGTTCCAGCCCCCCAAGCTGTGTGGCTCATAACCACCTGTCACTCCAGTTCCAGGGGATCCAAAGCCTTTAGCCTCTGAGGACCTTTGTACTCACCTCTCTCTTTCTCTCTCTCTCTCTCTCTTTTTCTCTCCCTCTCTCTCTCTCATACACACACACCTTTTTTTTAATTAAAAATAAATCTTAAAAGTTATGCTGAGGCAACTTTCATCCAGAGAGGTCAAGTAGCTTCACACATATCTCATTCTCCCCTCACAAGCTGGGGGTGTTTTTGCTTTTTTAAATTAAAACAACTCTTCTGGAAGATTACAAACGATTGCTTCTGACGCTTAATAGTATTTGAACCCACGTTTCTCCCTGGATATAATTAAAAAAAAAAAACCTTCTAATTTTAATTGGGAACAAATTTAGGAATTTTAGACAGTACTGTCTATAGGATAAGGCATTACTTCTTCTATAGAAGAGAAAGGGCTTCTGTCCTGTCAGCTTTGTCAACTGTGGCTCCAAAAAGAAGGTCACTGATTTGCCAAGTGTCAGCCAGTGTCACCTCATGAGTCAATCAGGTTGAGAGCAGACAACAGGATGTGGGAGGTGTTTAGTTAACAGGGCCAGGAGGGAGGCAAAGAAACTCAAGTAATTGTGGGACACATTTTATGTAAAACTAATTAATGAGGTACTCTTGCGACAAAATGGGGAGCTAGAAACACAATATGGGCAAGAACAGCAACAGGGAAGTGTCACAATTCTAATTTTTTTCACAGAAAGTGTATTATCGATGCAAAAAATAAAGAGCCAGCAGCAGGGCTGGGTAGGTGAGCATTAGCTGGGAGCAGAGGAGAGGGGCAGCCTCCCACTGACAATGAGGCAAGCCAGGAAGCTCCCATCAGGGCCTGCCATTACCTACTGGGAAAATCCATCACTTTTCCTTTTCTCTTCTACTCAGGCAAAGATCAAGTCCTTTTTGAATGCAAAACCACTGGGAGGAACCCTTTAAGTTGCTACCATCAAATCTACCTTGGTCATCAAATCTAGACAGGAAGGGAAAGCAGAGAGGTATGGGAAGGGCTTACAAGCGGGGCGGGGCTCTCTGAAGCCTATTTTGCCCATGTGGCAGCCTCAGGGAGGCAGCATTCAGGTGTAGCCTCCACTTAAAGTCAGTGGCCCTGGCGCTGGAAAGAATGCTTAGCAGTTAAGAAGTGCAGGCTGTTCTTCCAAGAGAACTTGGATTCCTAGCACCTACATAGCAACTCACAACAATCTAACTGCAGTTCCTGGGGATCCAAGGACCTCTTATGGCCTCCACAGGCACCAGGCTGAAACATGGTGTACAGACATACATGCAAGCAAAATACCCATATACATAAAATAAAAATTAAACTCAATGGTACTTGAAAATCATGCCTCTTAGAATTCTGTCTTCTGTTTTTCTCCCCCTTTTTTTCTTGAGACTGATGGGCCCAGAAAGTCATGGCTCCTACAACAACTTGTATAGTCTCCAGAGGGTAAGACTCTCCCACAGGAGAATTTTATCCTGGGAGGTTCCAAGAGAAACCTTGTTTTGTCAAAACACACTTAAGAGTATATCTGAACTGACAGTTTAATGAAGAGAAGATGAGAAGCCTTCCAGGACCACACGCCCAGATCACATCAGAGCAACAGGTTCACGCTCTCTACAAACAATATCCTCTACTTAAACCCGAAGTCTGGTGACCCCTGCCCTTGCCTTTCCAGGGTTTCCTACCGCTGTTGGTATAAAGATGTTGATCATTAAGATGCTCTGTAATGCTCTAGAGGTGCTGGTTACTGAGCACCTTGAAGACTTGTACAATTCTTTCCCTCCAGATGCACAATCAACCACTGTAGAACCCACTGTAGAATCCTTCACTGTCAAAAGTGTCACATCTTCTGACAGCACAGGCACCAGGCTTGCTCTCTCTCAGGAAAGGACTTCTCCACAGACTTCACATGCCTAAAGTCTATGCCTCTTTCAGCTCCGGAGTCCCTTAACAGGTGATCTCTTTCCCTTCTAGACCTTCCCTCCTCTGCTAAATATTCCCACACACTTCTCTGTTGCCTTTTACCATATAGCGCAGCCTTTACTGGCCACTCAGCTGTATGGCTAGTGGTGGGGAGACTAAGTTTTGACCATCTCCCCACGTAGCAGAGATTCCCAGGAGTATAAGGCCTTTGCATGGTTTTCCTCACCATTGGAATCCCAATGTATTGACATCCGATGATGATTTGTGAGACGAATGAATGAACAAATGAGGAGCAGAGTGAATACATGCTTGTTTCTAGTTCCTTTCCCCAACCGCTCACTAATTTCGAAGTTCCACTTTCCTCAACCTGTTCTGTGTGAAAGGATCATGCCAAAGGATTCAATGGTCCTTTCTAACCCTCAGCCTCTCCTGAATCATGCACTCTTCTCGCTCTCCCATCACCCCAGGCTCTGCGCCGGCTGCTCGTGGCTTCTACATCTCTTGGGCAGCTCTCTTCTCGGCCCTGTGTTCTGCTGTTGAGTTCCACACCATGCAACACTCTCTCTACAACGATCTTCCTGGATGGTGATACTAATTATGCTGCTGCGTCCACACATGTTGATAAGTTAGACATGGCTCTAGCGCAACAGCCTTTCCTAGCCTTCTCAAGGTCTCCACTTGTCTAGCTTCACCTCTCTTCTCATCAATGTCGCCCCATAGAAGTGTTTCTCAAGCTTCCTAATGCTGCAACCCTTTGATACAGTCCCTCGTGTTGTGGTGACCCCACCATAAAATTATTTTTGTAGCTACTTCATAACTATTGCTACAGTTATGAATCGTAATGTTATCTGATATGCAGGATATCTGATATGTGAAACCTGTGAAAGGGTAGTTGACTCCAAAGGAGTCTCAGCCTAGAGGTTGAGAACCACCACCTTATAGTGAGTATAGACATCTTTCTGTTCCGTGCCTGTTTCTTCTTGCCATGCGGCCTTTGCCCACACAGTTTCTTTGGGTTAAAATTCTTGTCTTATATTTCTTTGATAAACTGAAATTTATTCATTCTTCACATTATAAGTGAACATGGGGGAGCCTCCCATCACTAGCTCCATGCTTCCCACATAGATCTCCATCACTAACTCCATACCCTGCACATAGATCCCCATCACACTAGCTCCATGCTCTGTACATAGATCCCCCAACACTAGCTATATGCTCTGTATGTGGATTTCTCATCACTAGCTCCATGCTCTGCACATGAATCCTTGGGTCACTAGCTCCATGGGACTTGCTCTGGTCAGCCTGGTACCTATCAAATAATCTGCAATAATCAAATAAACACTCCTGTGATTACTTGATTAACATTTATGTTCTCTGTTACTAGTGAGTTCCATAAGGTCACATCAAAATCTGCTTGATATTTGTATCCTCAGTAAAAGAACTCATACTGTTGGCAGTCACTAAGTTTTTGTTTGGTACACTGACTCTTCAATAGCATTATAGGAATCAGTAAAGAAGAATCAGCTGAAGAACAGAATAATCATGAGGAGCAGCCCTTGACCATATGTTAATAAGTAGACACAGCTGTACCCTGAAAGCATCTGTACAAAAACAGGTGGAAGGCAGAACTCAGCTTCCAGGCACTGCTTGCCCAATCTTGGGAAAGACCTTCTATAGACTCTACTATATGTAATGTCTTATATGTGAAATATCCACAGGAGCAGGTCCTCTTCTCTCTCCTTCTCATATAACATGGTTCCACTCACTTTATCCCTCATTTTTAGAAATTAACCGTTAGTGGTTTATTTATTCTGGGATCAATACTTTTAGTGTCCAATAATTTTGATAAATTATTGATGCCAATAGTTTTGATCACCTCCCTGCCAAGTTGTTTATTTACTTTTTTTTTTTTTTGCCAATTCTATTCATATAAAACCACTGGTTCACCTGCACCAGCACAGAGAAGTCTTATCTAGGCACCCTTCATCTGCTATAGAAACGTGGATGTACAGCATAGAAGAAAAGCCAATGGTTGTTGAGCGTTCAACATCTACTGCATCTGATGGGACCCAAGCATCAGCCCTGTGCACTATCCTCTTGTTCCCACCTCCTACCACGATGCTAATTCTGGCTCGAACCTATGCCCAGACCACGTAATGGCATTCTATACCCCCCCCCATGCTCTATGTCTTACCCTAAGCTTTCCTGGTACATCTCTCTGTGTTCTTCAGCATTAAGTCACCTACCTCTGGGAACATGAACATGACCTTCACCTTGTGAGGCCGAGCTGTGTCTCCGCTGTATGTTCCAAAAACAAGTGCCTTCATGGCCTGAGAAAGAAAAGCCACCCACCCGGTCTTTCCTGCTCGTCCAAGACTGTGCTTAAAGGCATTGAGCTCAGAAACGGGGCTTCCTACTTTACATGTTAATTCATTCATTTCCTCAACTGTGACACTGGCTCAGGTGTTTGTGCTCTAACTCCATCTATATAGTTCTGGAAAAAAAACAAAACAAAACAAAACAAAAAAAAAAAAACAGTGTTCTGCAAGAATTATAGTCTATGAGGGGAAGGGCATATAGAAACAAGGGAGGTTGGGGGTGGTCCCCTCTAAAGCCCATGGACTTTTGTAAACAGAGCACGGATAATGGCAATCAGTAACCCCTAAGTCAGCAGCAGCTGGTTAAACATCTACCTGCCTGCGTGGAGGGCCTTACACCCAACACTTCTGTTTCTTCTCCTACACTGCACCATTCAGAAACTGAGACCTTCCAATGTGCATGTCATTTTCAAAATTTGATCTTTTATTCTGCCTCTTGACAACTCTCTGTGCTCACAAAGGGAACACCCTGGGGCTGCTGATTCTGCCCTCTCCAGCTCCCCAAGAGAGCAAAGCGCCTGCAGCCCAGGCCGGATTGAGCCAACAGGAGGAGTGGGCATATGGGCATACAGACAGCTAAGACTTCTTCATAATCCAGCCTGCCCCTGGCTCCTCCCAACATTAGCATGTTGTAATAAATGCAAAAGACCCCTGTGTACCACAAACACGGCTTTCTTATTAATCGAGACTTCCTGAGCTATTCCACATGCAAGAGTGTCGAGTAGGTCCATTTTCCAGATGAGAAAGCTGAGGCTTCTACTGAGATCTATTTAAACAGTTTGTCCCATGTTTAAGGCTAACTAAAGGCAGAGCTAGAAATTTAATGTAGACAGTGTAATTCCAAATTCTGTATAGGGAAAGGTATATGGTATATGAGAAAAAGAGTTAAGGGAGGGAGGAGAGATATGGAGGAGTAGATGTAGATACAACTACTAAAGGTATTCTCAAAGCTGAGAAATGAGAGGAGAGGATATGGAAAGATCACTGATAAAGGATGCTTTGGAGAAAAAATAGTGGCCAACACAACATAAAGTCTCTCTTAACCACACAGCACATGTCACATACTAACACCTAACTAAAGGTAAAAGAGCTAAAGGTGCATGACCGGTAACATAAAAGAACATGTGAAGCCTATGTGAGGGGTTGTCACCCCAGCTGCCGCCACTTCGTGTACATTTCATTTATTCATATTGAATATTTAACTCTCAGGTTTACTAATTCTGTACTGTAAAACCACCTCTCTAGTACAATTCATGGTCACAGAACATTCTCTAATTTTTCCTTTCTAGACAGAAAGGAAATATAGGCTGGCTCAGAAATTCAGTAAGTGATAGTCTGGATTGATTTCATTATAATTAGCAAAGCACCAGTAGATGAAAATAATTAGAATGTTTCAATGAAGTAAAAGAGGCTTTCTGACTCACCTGCAGTCACTCTCAGGGAGAAACTGGTGACTTAGTCCACAAGGGAACTGGTGTATGCACTACTATTCTTTATCTTAACAACTGGTATGTACGTCTAACGCTCAAATCAAATCTGATGTTTCTGTCAAGAGCTTTTAAAGTCTTTGGTGCCTTTGTCTTATCGCAGAAGAGACTGCAGTGTTTGGAGGTGGATGCCTCTTAAGGAAAAAGAGGTGGGCTCCTCACGTGTCAAAGCTGGAAGGGACGTCTCATTTACTCAGACCAGACAGAAGACCAAGCCCCGGAACTTCCCCAAGGTCACACTTGAGCTCCATGATGAGGGACAGCGTGCCACGTATGGACGTGTGCTTGATTTCATAGCCTCAGGAACAGTAAGTAAAGCCTCAAACTTTTCAAGATCCACAGAAGGCAATGGCCTCTGGTCTTATCTCAAGTATGGTGAAAATAGGGTAAACAATTCAAGAGCAAACAGAAAGACCCTCAAGTCACCACAACTGACAACAGAGCATTCAGGGTGACGTGCTTCTAGAATGTAAGACAAAGAGGAGCAGCTGACTACAAACAGTATAGCTGTATATAAAATACAGAGAGATGGGGTCAGGGTGGAGTAGCAGGATATTAGCTAAAACACAGAGAAGGAAATGGACATAAGTCAGGGAGAAGCGATGCAACTCCAGAACTCAAGGATCAAAATACATAAAGTCCACATGGGAAATAGCAATAAAGCTTTGCATTACTGCATGAGAAGCATATTGTTGGAAATCCTAAGCCAAATAACTTTGAAAACTCTTGGAACACAGAACGCTGGTCTCCATTGTCTGGCTGGTTCTACAGTGTAGGCCCTGGGTTTAACCCCAGGCTGTAATGAAATGTATTTTGAATCTCTACTTGCAGAAAAATAATTCCTTAAAAGGTTAAAAATTAACAGATTCAAGCATGGTCCTTCATATTTAAAATGAATTCTAGAATCAAGATGATGGCTTCTGGACCTATAACAAATGTTTAATTTCTGAATCACAAACCTTTTGATAGCCCAACTTCTCTATTATTTTTTTCTTGAAATTTTATTCCCAGTTTTTAACATGCTCCCCAGAATTTTCTATGTGTAGTATTCTGTTGCTGTTAATCATCAAACAGCTTTGATGACCTCAGGTAAAGAGTGCATTATGGGTGGAGGAAGACGGAAAACTATGGCCAAGCATCTCAAAATTCACCTTCCACAAATGCTACAATTTTGAGAACCTGAAGAGCCAGGTGCTTTTTAAGAATTAAAATGTCCTTGCTGCTGAAATGTAACTCAATAGTAACTAGCTGGAAAAAAAAAAATCTTTAATGGGCCTAGAAGATTGCTCAGCAGATATGAGGCCTTACTGTGTAAGCATGAGGAGCTTAGTTCAAATCCCCATTATCCATGTAAAAATATAAAGGCAGGGGAGAATTGCGTGGCTTGCTGGTATTTTTTGTTTTGTTTTGTTTTTGTTTATTTGAGACAGGGTTTCTCTGTGTAGCCTTGGCTGTCCTGGACTGACTTTGTATACCTGGCTGGCCTCAAACTCACAGCAATCCACCTGCTTCTGCCTCCCTGAGTGCTGGGATTAAAGAGTGAGTATGCCACCACACCTGGCATTCTCCCCACCACCACTCCTGCCCCGGCAGGGACTAAAGGAGTCTTTATTGGCCAAGGCTATCTGAGCAGGCTGAAGAGAGACTAGTAGGTGGCTCCAATACCAGGCCACTGTGCTTCACAGTGGGCGGGGGAGCTTTGTGATGGAGACCTTGCCCAGGTAGTGGCCCATCACCTCTGGTTTAATCTCCAGAACTTCCTGTTCTTCTTAAAGATGAGTGTGTAAGGAAGAAAGACATGAGGTAAGAAGGCAAGCGGTGTCTACTGATGAGGGTAGAGTGCATCTTCTAAAGCAGACCTGGGTGAGAGGACGGCTGGGTTTGTACAGTGCTTGCTGTGCAAGCATGAGGACCTGAGTTTGATTGCCAGTACCTACATAAAAAGCACATGGCATGCCTTTGTGACCTCAGTACCAGGGAGGCAGAGAGAAGAGGATCCTTGTGGTTGGATGGCTGGCCAGCCTAGCCTATTCAGTGAGCTCTAGGCCACGAAGAGATCCTGTCTCAGTTAAAAAAAAAAAAAAAAAAAAAGCATGGTGTTCCCGAGGAACAATAACCCAGGGTGTGCTTTTCATATACACACATGTGCAGGTACACACATAGCGACAAGAATGAATGTGTGCACACACATACACACACATACGAACTCTCTCTCTCTCTCTCTCTCTCTCTCTCTTTCTCTCTCATAAGGACCAAAAAACTTCAGCATTAGAAAAAGCTGATCTCTATGTGGTGTTCATCAAGTTATTAAGCAATCATTTTCCAGAGCACAAGCCACACTGGTGTGTGTCCTGGGTCTACTACCTGAAGGCAGAGAACTAAGACAGTGAAGGGAAAAAGAAAGAAATACACTTTTCTATGTCAGCATTCCAAGGACAAGAGAAAACCCAATTTGATCATAATCACACATAAACAGAAAGACCCTTGATGTCAGAGAGTAGGCATCCAAGGCCAGCTGCTGTCCAGAATCAAAAAAGGTGACTATGTGTTATGTTCAACTAAATACATATTTTGAGTGAATTTCCAAAGTATAATCTATCATTTACCTTTTTTTAAAAGGCTGTTTCCTGTAAGGAAGTATTAGCTTTTACATTAGAAAAGTGAGTGGGCAGATTCCCCAGGCAGTGGAGAGATACCCTGAATGATACTATAATGAACAAATTCACTGGATGCACTTCTCAGCGCACAGAAGGTACAGGGACTAGTGTGAACACTGATGCCCTGAATTGAGGTAGCAATGATAAGACCAAGGCTTCTTTCCTCCCTGCTACAGATGTACCTTCTGGTGGGGGAGCAGATAGTGGCAACAGGGAGGCTGTGTGCATGTCAGGTGGAGACCAGGGAGGAAGCAGAATGGGACATCTCTGCTCCTTCCGTTCAGTTTTCACTACAAACCTACAACGGCTCTCATTCTTTGGTGTTGGGGGGACAGTTGCTAAAGAATCTGCCAGGGAAGTATTGGGAACTGAGTCTAGTTCTCCAGCAACCAGAAGAGACTTTGTGTGCTGTGGTGAAGGGTCTGTAATCTCACTGCTAAGGATGAAAAGAGAGGCAGGATATACCCTGGAATTCACTTGGTAGCTTTGCCTAAACAACTCAGTGAGCTCTACCTTCAGTTAAGAGTTAAGAGACCCTGTCTCATAATAGTAAGATAAAAAGTGATGAGGGAAGACGCTGACATTGACCACCACCTGGCACACACACGTGCACTTTTTTTTTTACCAATTTAAAAAATTAATTATTATTTATATGAACACGTGTGTATGTCTGTATATGTGCATGTGCCTGGGGTTAGGGCATCCCCTGGATGCTGGTGTTACAAGCAGTTGTAAGCTACCTGATGTGGGTGCTGAGAACTGAACTCGGGTCCTCTGCAGGAACAAGACATGTTCTTAACCACTGAGCCGTCTCTCCAGCCCCACGTAGTTCACCAATTTTAAAAACATGGCTGTTTCAAATGTTTCAAGCTCTTATTTGGTTAGTTGTGTTTTTGGTGTTCCTTGATCACATAAAAGAACATGAAAAACTTAAACATGCACTTTTTATGCTGATTTGTATTTTGGTTAAGCACAGTAGTGTCTGGGTTTTGGAGAAGCATAAGATCTCTACAGAATTCACAAATTTTGTGAACAAAGAAATTTGAGTCCCTTTTGCAGCTTTCGCAAAAGCCCAGTGGTTTCTGTAGCATAAGATGTAGTTTCTTCTTATTCTCGTGTCATCTACTCCAGGTTTGATTTATTTTTTATATCAACTTTGCATATAATGGATCTACCCTAAATAGCTTCTGGGAATTCTGCAGCCTCTGCTGGTCAGTTCCAGCAGCACTGCCTGTCCCCATCGCTTCCTCCCTCTCTTCTCAGTTTTGCCCTGATGGTGGGTCACCATGGAGTCTTACTTCTAAAGGGACCCAGGAAGCTTCCACAAAAGAGGCCTGGTTGACTTGACTTCCTTCTCTTTTCAGTGTTGTTGAGCTATTTCCAGAGCCTACACTGGAGTAGCCAAGGGGGTAGGTGGGGGAAATCTGCTTTTTAATGAGGCCCCAGGTGATGCAAGGTCTTTGAGTCCCTGAACAGGCTTCAGGAATCACAAAGATGGAACAGCACCTAGGCTTCCAGTCAAACGGAACGGGGAATTTTTACAAATATTTAGTGTCCTCTCAAAGTAGTCTGTCGGTCTTTTCTTTATGAATGTGAGAGAAAATGAGCACAATGGCCCAAGTTCACAATAGTCTTAGGAATTCTATCAAGATTATGTTGCTTAATATACTGAGAAGAAAAGTCAGCTGAGCTTTTCAAACAAACTTAAAAAGCTATTAGGAAGCTGAAATGAAATTGACAATGACCGAATGGTTGGATAGATATTATTTTAACTTAAAAAAAAGGATGTAATAGGTAATTTATATAATAAATAATTAAACACACACACAATTTCCAACTGCAGAAACAAGGAAATCCAAAGAAAAACAATGTTTTTCTCTCTTGAAGTTGTAGCATTAGAAACAATTTTTTGCTGTTTAGCTTCCATGCTTGCAAGTGGGCTGGGACTTTGTAGGCTCTTGGAAGAGCTCAAGCCTATCCAGAGCACTAATCCCGATAAAATGGACTCATTCTTCACACCAGGAAGTGAATTACCACCTTAGGTGGGTTATTTCTGGTTTTAAAATGGTTGAGAATTACCATGAGAACAGAAAACTTGGATGCCTGGTGAATTTAAAAAAAACAAAACCTATTTTATTGAATTATGAACTGTGCTGAAATTTTCTTAAAATGCTCTAAAAGAGAAGAGAGAGAAGAAATATCATATGTAAAACTCCACACAAAGCAAAAGGCTTTCCAAGGCCTCTCAAGGCATTATCCAACCGGGATTATACAACAAACCAGGGATGACTAATCTTCCCATTCCTCAGTGTCTCCTTGACACCAAGAACACTGATGAAATGTTCCTGCTCTCCGAGAGCCTCAGACATCTTCAGCAGGCTGGATAAGTGCTATGCAACTGTGACATGTGTAGGCCGGAAAGGAACCTGGCCTGAGAGCATGAGTAAGATGTGTGACTAACAAGTCAAGAGCTGCCTCCACACTCAACGTCTGAATGGAAGGCTCTTTGGCACCTCTGGTGAGGGTGTCTTTTCACTGCTCTCTCCTACAGGAGCTGTTTCTTAACAGGAAATGGCAGGTGGGCATGATATATGACAGTGAACCTGGGTCAAAATTATGAGAAAGAAACTAACAACTAAATTGTGTCCGTACCAGCGGGTGGAAGATTGCAACTTAGGGAGGATGATAGTATTTACTGCGTTCAGTGATTAATAAGTATGTCACTGCAAATCATGGATATACATGTGGGTATGCGGGTGTGTTCTTATATGTATAAATGTTCATGCTGTGCAGGCACATGTGTGTCATGTAGGCACACATGTACGTGTGTGTATGTACGCAGATGCCAGAGAACAACGTTGGAGTTTATTCCACAGGAACTGCCCACCTTTTGCTTTATTTTGAGACAGGGTCTCTCACTAGCCTAGAGTTTCCTAACTAGGGTGGGCTGGCCAGTAGGTCCTAGGGATCTGTCCATCTGAACCTCCATATTACGACTACATGCTCCTTGCACAGCTTTCCACATAGGTACTGGGAACTGAACTCAGGTGCTCGGGCTTGCAATCACTCTGCCCAGTAAGTGATCCCCCTCCCCTAGACCATCTTAAATTTATTATAACCAACAAAGCAGAATTTTTCCTTCATGGCTCTCCTTGTACTCAACACTGTGCTAAATGCTTCAGATTTGTGCTATCCAATCCAAAGGTCACAAGCTATGTAGAACTGCTGAGCCCTGGGACTAGGCCAATGCACAGGAAGGAGCTGAATGTTATATCTTATGTAGACCTATTTTCAAACAAATATTCATTTTAACTACTGGAAAAATTGTTTTAAATCGTGTGTGTGTGTGTGTGTGTGTGTGTGTGTGTGTGTGTGTGTGTGTTTAGTTGAGTGACTTTAGGTGTGGGCGTGTCACCACACATGTATAGACTCACAGGAAAACCTTAATTCTTGCTTCTCACTTTCTAACCTTTTTCAAACAGGGTTCCTGTTGTTGACTCCCTGACTACCTGGCCCATGAGTTTCCTGGGGTTCTCCCATCTCTGCCTCCCATCGCCCCATAAAAACACAGGGATTATAGATGCATGTTATTATTTTTCTGGCTTCTGATAGGCTCTATGAATTAAGATTCACTGGGGTTCTTCATCTTTGTATGACACTCTGCCCACTAAACCATCTCCCTAGCCCATTTACTGGAAATCTTTTAAACAGAATTAAAACAACTTTGGCAAATGAATATACTTTTTTGAGTGTTAATTTTATGAGATCCAAACCCAGGTCAAGTTATTCTGATAAAATTTAGTCTCCAAACTACAATATGTGGGAGATGTGAAGCATATGCCAAATTTTAGGACAGTATGAGGCTCAATACAAAGACTTAATGAGGAAAAAAAAAGTTGAAAGTTTTGTGGATAATTCTCATTGAACAAATTGAACATTCTGTATATACTGGGTAATGTAAAATACAGTGAAATTAATTTGTGTTTCACTTTGTTCTTTCGAGTGAGTACTCTTGTCTCCCCAGAAGGGCAGGACCACCTGGATGGAGCCTTTCATCTACTCTCAAGACTCCCCACAGACTTTACCTGCCTAGTTTACAGATGAGGATACCAAGGTCCAAGGAGAAAAACAACCATGCCCCAGGTCACTCGCTATGTTACTGGGCTCAGGCTAACACTGGGTTTTCAAGAGCAGCTGGGACTGTGGCCACATCTCAAAGGATAAAGGTGAATACATCACTTAGCGTGGGAATTTGCCATCTGGATTATTACTTCTAAAACAGTTAACTACACATGCTATGAAGCTGTAATCACAAGGTCTTGTGCACCTCAGAAACTCAATCCTTTGAGGTTAATCTGTCTGCCATAAATATCAGCAAGCATTTGACAATACAAGAAGATCATTACTGCAGCTTGTGCCAGATGAAGGATTCGAATTAAATTCCATCAAACCACACTGAGGTGACACACTTTGACAACCTCCTTACATCCAAACCCCTTGGGAGCTTGCATTTTATTTTATATTTTAAGTTTGCTCCCCCGTTCTTTCCATCAATGCAAAGACAGAAGGCCCTGTAAAATGCTGAATGGGGTAAAAAGAAAGTGCAACCGTGTTAATAGGTGACATAGCTGGACCTTCAGAATCTCTGAAAACACAAAACCAAGAGGGCACATTTTCCTCCCTGCACAATCTCGCTTTTGTTGAGGAGCCAAGTCCCCGTTTTGAAACGTGTGGGCAATACATCAGCAGGCATTATTTTAAATCAACCGGTTTTATAAAATAAGCCAGGAGTTGAAAGAGGCAGGACTAATTACCAACATTCCTTGATGAATTACTTGGCGGCGTGTGCTAAGTCAGTGTACGCCTGTGTTTTGATCCCCAATTTTAGCCTGTACTTATTTCCCAGGAGGCAAAAGGAACATGTGGCTAATTAAGGCGCCGATCTCCACAGCCAGAACTACTCAAAGGTAAGATTTCTTTGGGGGGAAATAAAGACAAAAGAAAAGGTTCTTTGCCTGGTACTTATTAATCTAATTTTTACTAGTTCACTAGAAAAACAGAGCTGATCTTGTCACCTTTAGGCAGTGTGAAAAATGTTACATATTTGTAAGCTAGCCAATAAGCACTTGTTAAGCCTTCCCTAACTGGCAGGAATGTCTCTGGTTTGTCACTTCTAATTAAGTCTCGACAAAATTTCCAGTCTCTAAATTTTAATTATATAAAAACCAGGGCCAACAGGGGAGATTACAACAAAGTTACGGATGCCGTTGGTAAAGGAGGCGGCAATCTGAACTGTGTCTTTTATTGTAGGTCTCCTTACAACTCTGAACTTATTCACAACTGGGTGATTAGATTCCGTTAGCTCATTTTTCATTGTCAGGGTCCCTGAATCTTTTTATATTGCTTCTAGGAAAACTGCAAGACCCGTGTGATACCCATGAGTCTGAGGAACCTACCCGGAAAGCGGTAGGTGAACAGAATTCACTAAACTCTTTGACACCCACTTCAGTTACATAAGGACTGCGTGAACCCAGTCTCCTAGGTTTTGTGTCTCACGTACGTGTGTAAATGTGTATGGACACACATGCACATGTGTATATATATGTAGAAGCTAGAGGTTGACATCAGGTGTTTTCCCTGTCAGTCTACACCTTATACTTTGACGCCGTGTCTTACCTGGACTTGGGACTCAGCCTTTCAGCTGGGCTGGCTGGTACATGGCCTCTAGCAATCCTCCTATCTCTGCCTCCCCAGAGCCGAGCTCGCAGGCCTGGGTGCCAGGATCAGGTTCAAATGCTTGCAAGGCATGCACTTCACCAATGAGCTATTATTCTAGCAGCCTAAGGCCCCAAATCTAGTTTTAAGGAAAATAGTAACAGAGCCTTTGATTCTCATTACATACAATCCCAGCAACATCCCCAAGATCTCCAGGAGGATCAGTTTGCCTTTGGCTCATCTGGACCATCTTCTGGTATTATCAATTTTTTAAAATTTAATTTATGCATATGAGTGCTCTATTTGCATGTATGGCTGCACACCAGGACAGGATATCAGATCCCATTATAGATGGTTGTGAGCCACCATGTGGTTGCTGGCAATTGAACCCAGGACCTCTTGAAGAGCAGCCAGTGCTCTTAACCACTGAGCCATCTCTCCAGTGTCCCCCACCCCCTAGGTATTATCAATTTCAAAAACAGTGATTAAAGCAAGTCTCTCTTTAGAATATTCTGTTAGCTGCAACCTGGTTTGTGTGCTTTCTATACATCTTCTCACACAGTGACGGCATTATAAACAAGGTCTGAAAAGCTGGGAGATGCTATCTGGGATGCTACAGTTTTCACATTCAGGATGATATTCAAAGCAGCAATAAAAAGAGACACTTTTGGGGTGAGAGCCAATACTCTTGTACTGATTGCAGATATAACCTTGAGAAAAGCCGCTGTACTAATTTACATATTTTTGACACAAATTCCAGCCATTTATTTTAGTAGGGTGAAGCTAAATTTAGATTTCGCTTACACATGTCCATATTCTCTCTTGTTCTAAAGCATCCTCACACCCATCTGTGGTCTCTCAAGTTTATCCTTTCTTTAACTGAGGTGAAACAGGCAATATTTGTGATGGAGCTGCTGACCTTCTCATGTAATAACATAATCATTATTATAGCTGACATCCTCTTAAGAGCAAGTAGAAAAACAAGCAGATCTGAAGTTCTGATTTTAAATGCAAAACCAAAAGTTCTGATACTGAAGGGAGGAGATGAGGGAAGAGAAATGACAACAACAACAAATGGAACCGTGAGCCGGGCATGGTGGCACATACCCGTAATCCCAGCACTCAGGGAGGCAGAGGCAGGTGGATCGTTGTGAGTTTGAGGCCAGCCTGGTCTACAAAGCCAGGCCAAGGCTACACAGAGAAACGCTGTCTTGAAAAAAAAGAAACCAAGCAAAGGAACTTCAGAGGTGGGAATTGCTGTCAGGGTAGTGAATGAAAACCACTCAGAACCCCACAGAGGTATTGCTGATTGCACAGACCGATAAAACACATGGAGTGGGGTATGGCTAAGCCATCGAGATCCTCAGGACAGAAATAATCCCGGATTTGGATCTTGGAATGTTGTTGCAGGAAACCTCTATTACATGCTTTTTTTACCCATAATGACAACTATCACTAAACCCAAAAGTGTCTTCGTGGTCAGTGTGGCTAGACAGAATTCTTATGTAGGAAGAACACAGTCAGTTCCTACATCTCAAGTATCTTAGAGTCTAGGGAGGGGAATTAGTTATTTGACAGAGAAGGACCTAAGTAACCCCAAGAGAAGATCATGTACCTTTCTATTGAACCCAAGAGACTCCATTGTTATTTCTCACTGCCTTCTTACTTTACTGTAAATCATTGTTTCTGGTGGTCACTGAGACACGCTTAAATGCTGGGAGTGAGAGCACAGTAGAGAGCATAGGATGTGGGCTTAACAGTAAGACCAGAGGCCAGAAGCAATCTCCGCATGCCTTTTTCCCTAACCTGCACTAATCCTATATGTCCACAGAGCTGTTAAGAGAATAATGAGCTAAAATATGCCAAGTTTTCAACCTGTCACCATGTGTGGCCACACTCAGTTCCAGAAGTCAGTGAAGCTCCTTGCCTTCCATCCATGTCACCAAAGCAAGTCCTACGAACGTTGTAAGCCACAGCCGGAAGCCCTGTGATGAAGAGGTGCTATCGGCTCATGTGTCGCCACATCGTTTGAGGGGCTGAGCATGACTATCTTCTTCTTTAGAAGCTTCTGGGGTAACTTCCTCCAGGAAAAATCCACGCTTCTACATGTGGGCCAGGAAATCAACTGACTGGGCCCATATCCTGATAACATCTCGGACTTTTACGACTTTACCAGACCTAGCTAACTCCTCTGTGCCCTTCCATGCATCTGTGGCTTGGGGGTGCTAAGAACAGCCTCCTAGAACAGAGATGGGAGCAAATTAGTCAGTACCATGGCCCCATTCTACAGAGGGCTATGGGGGAACAAGGCCCAGCCAGAAAGCAGAATCAGCATCTACAGGAATCCCGACAATGTTCTTGAAGCACAGAGGGAAGAAAGGGGAAGATTCTGAGGACTCGTCAGCAATGTTGTTCAACCTTTCCTCCTTGGTATGCCTCTGAGACCTTTCAGGTGTTCTGCCCTACCTTCCCAAAACCGTAACAGACACTCAAACACTGCTTTCCCAGCTGTGCGCTGTAGCTTTGGAGGGCTACAAACAACTGTGATATCTATGGTGTGTGTGTGTGTGTGTGTGTGTGTGTGTGTGTGTGTGTGTGTGAGTGAGTGATGTAGGAATATGATACCTATGTTTGTGGCATGTGTGCATGTGCATATGTGGATGTCATATGTAGTACTGTTGTATGCATGGAGGCCAGAAGAGGATGTCTGGAGTACTGCCCCATCACTGCATTATTCCTTTCTAGCAGGGTCTCTCTTTGAACCTGGACTGAGGCTAACAGTCGGCAAATCCGGGGATCCTCCTGCTTCTGTCCTCCCAGTACCAAGAATTATGGCCCTCTATAGCCACTCCCAGCTTTGGATGTGCTTTCTTGGGGGTTTTAACATAGAGCCACATGCCTGCCTCTCAAGCATTCTCATGCACTGAGCCATCTCTCAGCCCAGGACATTTCTGCTCTCCGAGAACCAGTTTTGTGTCCCTTAATAGTATGATGTTACCCTTGCTGAGGATGTAGGATCCACAGGCCTTATCACATTAGAGGAAAATCAGAGACAGAGTTCATTAAACTAACGGCCCACCCCCACTCCAACCCCATTGCTGGCTCTCACCCCGAGTCCCATCCCTTAATAATTTCCTGACAATATTACCCTCACCCCAACTAGTAGAAAATTTGGATAGATGGAAGCAGACCGTGCCTTTCTTTGACACATTAACATGAGAAACACTGAGCTGATACCTCCTTTCACATAAGATGCCTTCAGGGACACTAAGCGGCTTGTGGAGACGAACTTAAAGACCCTGTCGCTCTAACACAGGCTGTTGTGTGGTTCACATACCCACCGTGCACGGCTGCCCCAAGCTGGCCCCAATCTGAAGAAACCAAGAAGAAATAAGAAATCCAGATTCTTTTGAAGCCCTTAGCAAAATAAAGCCCCAGGTCACACTAAAAATAAAATAAATAAAAAATTTAAAAAAAAAATGCCCTTGAGGTCATAAAAGGAGGGTCTCTTCTTTTCTTTTTAATGGGGAGGGGGGAGTTGCTGACATCACCAAGTAAAAGTGCAACTAGAGCTGATGTTTCAATATTTTAAGAAAAATAAAATTAATTTGTAAGCCTGGGTATTTTGTTTTGGATAACAATGTATTTACTATTGTTGTATAACATTTATACAACAAACATAAACAGAGAAGGCCTTGTCCAGCAAACACCGAATTGTTAGTTACATGTCACAAAGGCAGTGGACACAGACTAAGTGAATGTGGACCTAAGTTCTCACTGACCACCTTGCCCCTTTTGGCCTATGCTAAGTTGGATTGTGCCACTTAAGACAGCCCAGTGGAACAACTTCCTGGTCTAGCCCTGCCATTAGCAACCTCTTATTCACAGGGGTTCCCAAGCAACATGAACCATGAATGACTCCCAAGTGGTGCCAAGCAAACTGGCACTTGGGCACACCAGAACCATCAACTGGCTTTGGAGACAAAGTGGGCCTCGCCCTTAGGCCCAGAGAAGAGTGGAGGACTGTGAAGTGTCAAAAGTAAAGACAAAGTAGAAGAAATATCCACAGGGTCGTGTCCATATGCCTGGTACTGTCTATTGCATCTCTTCAAACTGTGCTCCTGTGAAAGGCAATGGGGGGGATGGAAAGGAGGAAAATGGCAGAAAGGCCACTGTTCCTACAGGAAGCAAGGCAACTCAGATGCAATGGCTTCCTGGTGGATTTTACCGCCTGCTGTGGAAATCTGTTGGAAGCTAACAAGCACAGCCTGCAATTTACAAAAATCACTGAGTGGGTTTTAAAAATCAGGAAAATTACCTTCTGGGTGACAATGAGCAAGTCTAAGACTCTCCGGGCATGTACACGCTATAGGTGAGAAAGAGATGTTTCTAGAAGGAGATGGAGGCTCCTTCTCTCTCTAAATAATGACATGGTCTAGGAGACATATAATTTTATACAAAATCACAAGGACATCACTATTTATAAAACCCTCTGAAACTGAGGTTTATAAACCACGTGTGTCACAGTGACTGACAGCTTAAATGTATGAACACAGAATCAGAAGATAACTCAGATGCAGCAGATCATATCTTCTGGGGATAGCTATGAACTCAACTCAGGAGAAAAATGCAAGTTGACCGAGACAGGCTGTGTCCTTCCTGCTTTGAAGAGCCACCATGATGAGATTCAGATTCATCAATACAATCAGAAACAAAGTCAAATGTCAAGTTTGGGATGTAGTCTGTACATTTGTCGAGCATGCATAATGGACCAAAATCTATCGCCATCACTCATTGGAGTGTTTGCTTAAATGTGCAGAGGCTGATGAGATAACCATGCCCTCTCCCACAAAAACCCAGGGTAACATAGTTTACAACATACAAGGTTCTACAAAATGCATGTCTGTGTTTGATGAACAGAAAACATTATTTCTAACTGGCAAGCAATCTAAGCAATTCCTGAAATGATCTGGAAAAACAGAAATATTTAAAATTGAATTCCTCCAAACTAAATAATATATTAAAGTAATAAAGCATCACAAAAGAATTCTTTTTCATCTAGAAACACTTTCTCCAAAGTAGACAAGAGAGAATTTAACGTGTAACAGAAAGAACAGTTAGCCTTTAGATTCTTAAATTAACAGAAAGAGGGTAGGAACTCAGGACAAGGAGCTACAAGTTTCCCAACAGAGAAACAAATACAAACCAACTATAAACTACTATATTATGCTCTCCACTGCCTGGGTCTGTGCGGAAGATAGCAGGAAATTAAACTGAAGAATGTGACAGTCTCAGATCACAGTAGCAGCTGTTCCAATAATCAACTAAAGATAGAGAAATGAGCCAGTGACAGGAGAGCCTCTGTGAGTGTGTGAGCACCCAGTCTCAGTCAGGCCGGTGATGCTGCTGTTGCTCTGAGGCTGGTCATGACTAGAGGGCCATCCCTGGAGACTCCAACCTTGTTTACATCAAATTTGGGCCTCAGTTCTGTGTGGTTCACCTGCTGACAAATTCCACCTATAGGAGAAAGTGCTCCATAAACAGTTCTTAGCAAATTTTTTGATTCACAATTTGATACACAGGGTGTGTGCTCACAACTATGAAAACTCTCTCATGCACCCCTAATGTCCCTATTTATGGTAAAGAAGGACTCTTGAGTTACCATCCCAAATTGTTAAGCTTGTTCTTAAGATATCGAGTCAACACCTCATTAATGCGCAAATGCCTACACTAAGACACACCATTCCATGCCATCCAATGTGAAAATCAACCCAAGGGGGAAACGCCCAAATTAATGAAATCAATATAGAATACAGAGGCTACACCTCATGAATAATGACCATGTACTGAGGAGAAAATTATGGGAATTTCCATTCTGTAATACAAATTCCAATGAGTCCTAAGTTTTCAGATGTCAACAATTTTTAAACATGCTTCATAGAGTTTGGTAGTTTAAGTAAACTGCTGCCAGCAAAAGGGATTAACCTGAAAACACTGATTTCACTAGTCAAAATGGGTAGTTCAATCCACTGATAGTGGGTTACTGGTGACAGGGCTTTGTGTATATATGAAAATTCAACTTTGGCCTTTCTTCCAGCATGTTCTTACAAACACACCAGAAAATGGATAGACTTGATGGCACATCCAACCTGGTCTACCATCACTGGCAAGTAGGTATGCACTGACTCCACCACTTAAAACTTAAAAAACAAAATCAATAATTGACTAAGGCTATACTATTAGAAAACTGTGTTTGATGGAATACATAACATCAGAATGCATAAACTAGCCCATGTTTTCATTACTAATGTTTTAAATATATATAGCCATGAAAACTGTGCAAGATTAAACCAATCAACTGTTTCTCTATAACCATTTACTTCACGAAACTCTGTTTTATGAGTTAAAAGTCATAAAAGAGAAAAGAAAGGGAGAGTACTGGTGTGTGCCGTTCTGTGAGGCACTTCACATCGTATTTCCATACTCTGAACTTAGGAAAGTATATTCATGAAGTGTGAAGTCAAACATTGCTCAAGGAATCACCAATAGGAAACGTACCTTATCATTTATGTTTAAATGCCTTACAATGTTACCTCAGATGAATGAAATCCTGCTTTCATTTGGTCTTTGACTTAAAAGCACCTAAGCTTGTCTAAATAGCTATTAGCTGCCTACAGACTGATAAGCCAGCAAGTCCCTCTCATTTATGGGGCACAGTTGACTCTCTTATGTAGCCCGAGGAGAAACATTCTGAGTTAAAAACTGGTAACAATTGTTGAGCACAATAGAAAAAGTTAACCAGTGCCTCTTTGGGTCAGGTCATGTCTCCTAGCTTTTATAATTCATTTTTACTTTAACTTAGGGCATGTTTCTGGTACTCTTTAGTTGTGGAGAGACTGCAATTCAATCCAGTGTTACCAGGATATGCAGAGTATAGGGAAAATAAATAAATTATTTAATGTAGAGATGTTAATTTTAATAAGGCTAGAAAGTAACATTCTAAACATTTAGGAATTATATAACTTTAGGACAATATTGAAATGATGTTTCCATACAGTCCTTTTGTGGTCAAATCTCCAACACTCCATGTAAGTATTTTTAAAGAAAATCTATTTCAATTTAATATACTTTAATACAATTTTAAGCACTACATTCAAATTGGATATAAACCACTATGCTCAAATCTATGTCACTATCTCTAAATTTTGCTTTTTGGTTTTAAAAAAGTAAGATTATGGTGACTAAAACAGAAAACAGTTCTCCACATCTTGTTATTATAAAAATCACACTATTTAATAAAGTATAAACAAGACGGTCATGACTCTTGCAAACAGAAAATTTGTACCTTATATAATTAAATCTTGTATCTGTTACAACTTATATAGGGAGTATCAGTTCTCAAGCAGAACTGAGAGAGTCCACGAATAGTTTATTCTACAGCCAAAAGATGTTTTTACTTACAGGAGATGGCAGAAGTATAAGAGTCATAACTGTAGCAATATTCAGAATTTCGGTCATATTAAAAAAAAATTATGCTGAACTAGTTGGGTCATTTTTGCTTCAGCAAAATTTCAACTGGTTTCTCTGTCAAAGAGTTCCCAAATAGCGTCATTAAGTGTAAAGTCTCTGTAAATAATATGTGCTGCTTCAAAGTTGGTTTTAAAGAATTCCTTTCCTCATAGAAGAGATCATAAACAGAGCCTCAGTGAAGCACTCCACTCCTGCTTGCTTTAATAATAAATTTTAAACGGGAGATGGATGGATTTTTCTTTTCTTTTCTTTTTTTCTGAACACAAGGGTAAAAGCAAAGACCAACAATGAATGTGCAGTGTGTGGAGTTCACATGGCTTAATGAACAGGGACACTTGGCTCTTCAGAATGAATCAATTAGGTGAGTGGGTAAAAAGTAAATAAAAAGCAAGGAAGTTCCCCTGTTTCTAGTCTTTCTTGAAGCACTCATATTTACGAATTGAAATGCTTATGAAACAAGGCAGCTCCTATGTAGAGTGGAAGACAATGCATGAGATAGAGGTCTACGCTTAGACCTGCTGCAGCTTCCTCTAGTAATTAGGAAGCTATGTGTCCCTGCTTAGAAGGATGTTAACAAGCTCCTGCAGTTTCCACTCTAGCAAGAAATCAAAGAGACCCAAAGCAGACAGCTCGCTTCAGTAAAAGGATTATGGAGTCTGGTTATTAAGGCACAGACAGAACGCTTGACCACAGTTCTCTTTCTAAAGAGACTTTCTAAAACAATTAGCTTCCAGGACCAGCAGGATTTGCTAACTGAAGAGCAAAGTTAAAGTGTGGCCCTGGAATGCATTTATAAAAAGACACACACAAGTTTCTAGGAGAGCCCTTTTTCAGGTAACTTTTATGCCTGAAACCATTTCCAAAAGAAGGACAGAGAAACGTTCTTCATTATAACAAACACCAGATCCCATCTGAAAGTGGCTACGAACATGTTGACTGCTTCGCCATTCACAGGCTGCCATGATATTTACAGTTAGTTCAAATCCTTCTTTTAAAATACGAAGTCTCATAGGAACCACTGGAAGTGATGCTTATAAATAAGACTAATAGCAATACAAGCAAAGACACAGTCCAGTGAATGTGACACCTAGGGCGTGGAGAAGGGACAGGCTCAGTCCAAACACAAGGGCAACGCTCACATACCTTAAGGACTTCCATCGGCACCTGGGTGGCAGAGGGAAGGGTGGTGGGCACGCTCACGTTTATGGCTGGCGTCTGAGTCACGGCCACTCTCTGTTGCATGAACTGGGCTGCCTGCAGCTTCTGCTGCTGCTCCCTGCGCTCCTGCTCCTGCATCTGCTCACGCATGAGTTGCTGGCGTAGCAAGATGCGTGATGTCATACTGGAGGAGCTTAACGGAGGCTTGGAGGCCCCAGGATGCTCCGCAGAACTGCTGTGGGGAAACCAGAAGGCACACAGCATTTAGTAGCCTGATGAGACCCATCATCTGCTTCACAGGATATCCTAAATGCCACCAAACTAGGAGGTGAGTCCGCACAGATATAATCAAGGCACGGCATGGCACTTCATGTAATTGAAAATCAAGAGGTGACAGGATTCTAGTCATTAGCAGTTGAATTAAAATAAGTCAGGCTGATTGCATCTAGATATTTTTATCAAATCACATTTCTTTTTGGCATTTTAGGCCACACACAGTTCACCATCACTGACTATCAGGCCGCCATATGCATCAACTAGAAACCATCCGTCTCACCGGCACCCAAGTCTCCACAGTTAAAAATAAATTACTTGATTTGCTGTCTTTAAATAGTTGAGTCTGATCAACCAATGACTCCTACATGTTATCTAAATTTCTTGAAGATGTCTAATATGGTTGCTAGCATGGAAGCTCTGTCACGAGAAAGGCTTTGAAGACAAGAGATGAAACAAATGATTAACAAAAAAAGCGTCTGGACCAGATACTGACACTGCACCAGAGCCCTGTCTTTGGGCAAGGGGACAGAAGAGAAGCTGAAGTGACAACCCATCTCTTTTCCTCCTGGTTTTCTTTATGTGTTTTTCCTTGTGACTCATCTAGGCATTTCTATTGCATCGGTGTTCTGTGCTTTCCCCATGAAGCCCACTTGTAAAGGCTTGAGACTCACTGTTCATCATCATCTAACACACTCAAATGCCAGTCAGTAGGTAAGAATAAAGGAGTTCCTGTCTTTTCTAGGTGTGGCTTTGGGTGGCTTATCTTGCCAACTCAGTGATAGGAACAAATAATAAATGTCTTTCTGCCAGGGTTTCCATGCCTCAAAGAGATGTGCTTAGCTTTTCACCCATTTATAAAAGTGGACGTATGTTATTTCAATACCTACCATACCACTCATATCAAAAGCCTTCCCTCCTAAGGACTGATGTTGTAAAGTTAAAATAAAGCACTGCTCATGAGCGCTGTGCACAATGAGCATCACCCCAGCGGATGTTTAGGCTTGTTATTATTACCATCCAGCATGGGAACCAAACCCTGGTGCAGCGTTTACCCCCCTACCAAAGACAAAAGCCCTGAGGCCCCTGGCCATCTCTGTGAACAACCTTAGGGCAAAAAGGCTGCACAAGTGTCAACACGTGCTTCTGGATAAAGATATGGATCACACTTCCATGTCATCCCCGAAAGCCCCAGAAGTTAATTCATTTTCCATACAGAAAACTGGTCCAGTAAATAATAATAATAATAATAACCAACAAAAGTTAACACCAAGCATCCACTAAAATTCCATAAAAATAAAACTATTTATATGACTAAAACTATACAATATAATTTTTAAGCCAGGTGAAAAATATCTAGGTGGTGTTAAATTTTTTTAAAAACATATTTATGATAAGAAAAGCATAATGATAATGTGTTATTATTATTATCCTTTAATAAAATCATATCCAAAAGCTAAAAATAAATTATTTTGTTTCAGAAAGTTCCTTGACATACAGTTGTCCAAAGAACTCAAAAGTGGAAGAATTCACATACTACAAAAGCTTTTAAAGATTTCAAAATATCCTGAATCACCTAATTTTTTCTTCAAGTAAGACCATAGTTAATTAAGTAAATTATGACACATGAATTCAGTAACATATTACCTTATTTTCTCAAAAATGCAAAATGATCAGCAAAGTAGGATATACGCGAAGTAAGCACAAATTATAAAGTCAGATTCCAAAGTGGATTTACAGACTGATTCAGACTTCTAAGCTCAGCATGCATGTGTAAATCCACAAAGTGCCAGGCAGCGAAGGTATAGGGCAATCGTACTTGCCTGAGCAGGGATGAACTTAGGAAAAGCAATTTTCTTTCAGACTTTCTCCTTTAAGCTGTAATAATACCAAAGTATTTTTTCAGTGGCATTATATACAATAGACAGCAACTAAAGAAAATGATGGGTGAGCAACTTCACCACTAGGCTACAAGAAAGGAGACTAGATCTAGCAGTTGACAATACTTCAAATATAGAAGGGACCAGAGTGACCTAATCCAGGATATCAGCTCTCCTGGGAGTCTTCAGCAGCCCCCAAGCATAAAATATCTTTCTTCCACTGTTTTCCCCAGCATTCCCTTTAGACACACAAGGAACATTGAGTGAGCAGTGTCTATACCTCGCTTATTATCTTATTATCACCTAAAACCACCTATTCACTAGCACAGGATCTGCTAAAAAGAGCATCCAAAGAAAATGTATTTCCCATTTTGGAGTGTATCTTCAAAGCTCAAATGTACTTTCCTAAGCCAAAAGATGGGAGGTGGCTATTTAAAAATAAATAAGAGGTCTTACAATTCAAAGCCTGTCAGGTCCCAGCATTTTCGGAGAGAATGATCCTTTTGATAAAAACAAGAGCAAACCTTTGTGCAGGAGCAGAAGGAGCTGTGGCATAATCGTGCTAATTAACTGCACAAGAGGAGCCACTAGCTGCAATACCAGGGGGAAAATCCTCTCAATTAATAGTAAAGCGTCAGAGAGACGAATTAAAACTTCTAGTTAGCAAGCCCACCAAGGCTTCATACTTTAACCACCACAGCAACATCATTTAAAGTATCTTCTATAATGGCTTATCAGCAAAAAATAATACTGACCTATACAACAGAACAGTACAAACACAGGGAAGCCATATGAAAGAAACAATAGAAAACATGTTCTATATTTATATACATAGAATAAAGCTAAGCTAATTGACAGCTTAACAGGGCTTCTAAAGGGGGCCAATGCAACAGATGCATTGGAGTTACTTAACTATATAAACCACACACACACACACACACACACACACACAGCCTGTAGGATATTTCCATGTTATGAGACATGACTACTAGATTCTTAGCTTGGCTCACCATCTTTTGAGTATCCTTTTCTGCTAGAAATAACCTATATTTATCACCTCATAGATAAAGACAAACACAACTAGATTTTACTCCATTCGCAGGACAAGGGAGCACCATTTGTGAAAGTATGTGGAAGGGTTAGTAAGGAATGGAAGTTTATGTAAGGAATATTCCAAGTGGCTAGAATGACTACTTTTAAAAATGAGGACTTACTAACCAAGCCACTACTGACATACATGGAGAGATACCCAAACATATCTAATTTTAATAGCTGACTGAGCGCATCCTGGGGCCCATGAATCTTGGCTCTAGCTAGATAATCCTAATTCCATGAATATGATTCCTTTTAACCTAATTATGTGAAGTTCATTGATTCAACAAATAGTTATGGCAGGTGCTGGGGACACCTGGCTTTGAACCCCAAAGTGAAAGCCCTGGCCACATCACTTCTCCCCAGATGCCTTCATGGGATGTCAGTTATGGAGACTGCTGGATTATGATCTGGCTCCACATGGGAAGGTGTACATCTCTCCCTCAGAAAGAAAAACCTTCAGGCATGGCTGTGAGTGCGCTGACACCTCCTTGACCCTACAGCTGGACACGTTCCCTGAGCTTGGGACTTGCTCCATACTAGTCAAGGAGGAGGGCCACAGAGTGGCCTCAAGTCCTGCTTCAGCCCCTGCTGAGGAATGTGAACTTTAATGAGCCCTTCAGCCTCTCTGAGTGTTGCGCAAACCTATCCCTAAACACACTGTGGGCACTGAGTGAGTGAATTCTCAGGTGCTCAGTGCAGCAGCTGGACTGCAGCGTATGGGCAGGATGTGCACTCTTTGTGTGGCCTCAGCTGCCTGCCATCCCTCCTGATGAATTCTCATTTTCAGCTTTCAAAGCCTCCTCCTCTATGATGGTACAGGGCTACTGGTCAGGGTTCTGCCTTACCAGACATATTCTTAAGTCCAAGTATTTCATTCCATTGCTTTATCAACCATTGAAAAATATCAGAAATCCCCTCAAGTCCACAGCATCCGACCAGCATCACTTGCCGACCCCCTTACCTGAGAGTGATGCCAGGACCTCACTGTGTGACCATATAGATCCAGCCCTGATCTCGACAGTGCAATTCTGGGAATCCAGTCGGTTGAAACCCAGAAGGGCTGAGGGAACCGTGGAACTTGCCAGTGTTCCCATAAATTTCTGGACACTAATCCCAGTGCTCAGGAGACAGAGACAGGAGGATCTCTGTGAGTTCAAGGTCAGCTTGGTCTATACTGCAAGTTCTAGGCCAGTCAGGGATATATAGAGAGAACCTATCCCAAATAAACAAAAATAACACAAATTTCTGCAACATAGTAAACCTCTTTCATAGACACCCTATAAAGGAGTCAAGTGACTCTAGCTTTTGCTCCTTGGTTTTCCTGATTTTTGATGTGTTTTAATACACTTTCTCCTTTTAGCACTATGGTAAAGACTGAAACATATAATAAATACATTACATACATATGATTTGGAACAATGAAAAATCAGTGGTAAAATGTAGTATGAAGTCATGAAATCAACACTTCATTTTGAAAAATGAAAGAAATAAGCTTAGCTAAAATTCTGAACCAGAGATGATAAGCCTTAAAACTTTTAACTTTTACCCCTATAAAATTCTGAGAATATAAAGTTTGATAAGATAAAGGGAAAAATCAATTGACCCTGCATTCTTCCATGAACTATAAGGAAAGAATATTAGCATTTTCTCTAATTTATATATATATATATATATATATATATATATATATATATATATATATGTAGACACATAAATATCTTCAAGCAGGACGTTATCAAAATCAGAGACCCTTAATTCAGCTCATAGTACAACAACATTCTTATAAGAGGACACAAAACGTGATGCCTTTGGTATGCAGAGAAAAATCACTAAAACATTCCATTATATTCATTCTGATTTTACCATTTTTATTTCCTGTTTATATAATTTAATACATTCAACACATACCTACAGTGACATGTTCATATAATTGATAAAGTAGGACTATGCTGACAAGATTTACTTTAAATAAACTGATAAAACATTATTTAGAGACAATTATAATTAACACAGAGATGATGTACTTCCAGGCACTTCAACACCAGACTATACTGAAGTTGGAATTTTCCTTGCTTCCTAAATGTTTCTTACTTCTATGTCCTTCAAACAGGACTGCCAATCTCTTGTTAACAAGACAATGTACATCCCTACCCTGCCCTCCCAAGCACTTCCCACTTAATTCTTCTATTTTAATTTACTCTTTTTTTGTTTGTTTTTTAATTAATTTTTTTTCATAATTTACTCTTTATCCCTCTATATATTCTATTTCCCCTTCTTTAGAAGATCCCTTCTTCCACCCTGGTACCTTACTATCTACCTAATCTCTGTGAATGTTTTGAATGATAAACAAATTAAAGTTTAGAAGCTAACATCTATCTACAAATAACAGAAAACACACAATGTTTCTTCTTCAGGGAGAAACACTAAGGGAGATTGTTTCTAGCTCCATCCATTTATGTGTGAATTTCATAATTTCATTTTTCTTAACAGTACAAGAACTGCGTTATATCTTTTTGAGTCGTTGGCCAAAGGGGTCCCACAGATGCCTTCTCCTTCCCCCCCAAAAAAACCCCTACATTATAGGCAATTGCAAATCTGATCAGTTACACTTCACAACCTGACAGTAAGACATCCTATACTTATGTCACCAAATATGGAGAAGCTGAGCTAGTACTCAACTAGAAGCTTCAACTAGAACCTTTACTGGGCAGCATTAATAGTACTGTAAAGTGTTATACACACTATCAGAAGAAAAATAATCATCAGTCTCACACAGCTACAAACCCTAGGAGCTACAGTAGGGCCCTACCTGCAAAGTGGACCCACTGGTAAAATAGTGGCACAATTTTATGGGAGTAACCAACCCCTTTTTAAATTGGATTTAAGGCCCAACTCCTACATGACACAACTAAGTGGAAGACAGAGGCGTTAGATCTCCTGAGACAAGAGTTACAGGTGGCTGTGAAGCCACCTGACTTGCATTCTAGAAACTGAATTCAGGTCTTCTGCAAGACCACTCTTAATCTTGAAGTCATCTCTCAACCCCACACTCTCCAATTCTTGCCATTCTGTCCACAGTAGATTCTCACGCATACCTAGGTACTGGCAAGAACATTTTATCCAGGCAGTGATAGTACATGACTTTAATACTAGCACTTGGGAGGCAGAGGCAGTGGATCTCTGTGATTTTGAGGCCAGCCTGGTCTACAGAGTGAGTTCCAGAACAATGAAAGCTACACAAAGAAACCCTGTCTTGAAGAAGGAAAAGAAGAAGAAGAAGAAGAAGAAGAAGAAGAAGAAGAAGAAGAAGAAGAAGAAGAAGAAGAAGAAGAAGAAGAAGAAGAACTTTTTACAGGCATGAAGTTATTCAATATCTACTCAGACAATTGTCCCATTCACAAAACATGCTGTCTCTTTTCTAAACAACATTGTAATGGGTTAAGGAATATTTAAAAGCTTCAGATTACAATAGTTTAACAATCACTGAATGCCTAGAATATATATACCAAGACCCAACATTTATAACTCTGGACTGCAACCCAAATGAAAGTGCACGTGAGAATATGATTGCTAAACTGATCAAACAGCCTTACAGGCAGCTTTCAAGGCTTAATGTGTCCACCCATCAAGCGTGGCCCACTCAGCATCTTGTGCCACCGATGTTATGTTGGCAAAGCCAGCCTCCCTTCCTTTCAGCTCCTGGATGCATAAGGCAGGCTTAGCCAATCGGCCCTATCTGTCCTCTTGCAGCAGGGTCAGAAAGGGGCCAGTATTCCACAGTAATATAGTAGATTCTGTTTCTGACTGGAACTGTGGCAGTAACTCTCCTTTACATCCTGAAATCTGGTGAGAAGTGAACCTAGACTTTCTTGCACAGATCCCAAACTAAAAACAAAAATGTGAACCAACCAACCAACCAACCAAACAAACAAACAAAAATGAACAGGTGCTACATGGAATGAAGAATAGAAAGTTGGGCATTGTGTCTAGATGGTACTTCAAATCAGGATCAAGCCATCCCTGAGCTCTATGTATTTTTGGACTAATCCTAAACACTGATTCAGAAAGGCCAGTCAATCTCTACTCTAGTGTAAATTCATTTGATATGTCTTAGACTTCTACAACTGGGGAATAAAATTATTATATACCAAAATTAACCAGAGTCAAGGTCTAAACAATAAATCAGTGAACTCCTGTCCAGTTAGAACAGGCATTTAGAACAGAATCTGTGAAGCTTCACATTAAATTTTACAATTTCAGAATAGAATATATTTTATGCACTCGTCCACCACCAAAATCAAAGACTCCACGACAGAATTAGAACTAGAAAAACAAATATGATAGCTCATTCAACTCTAAAACAAACCCAAAAATACTGAAGTTAAAAAGTTTGTGGGGGAAGACAGGGAGATCAATGGACTTAGAGTGTGTGTCTGTGTGTTTGTATGTGTGTGTCTGTGTTGTATCTGTGTGCACTGCATGAGATCATGCAATCTCAAAAATTATATTCTCTCTCACATATAAAATCTACCAATGAGATATTTATATGTAAACAAATGAACTTGGGATAGGTAACAGTCTGTTGTACTTTTAAAAGAAATCTCAGCAGCTCCATAAAGGAACATCAACATTTGGCCCAAGATAATTCTCATAATGTAGTGGTTATGCATTCCTTCCCTAAGGTACATGGGTGTCTTCCAGTTCTGTAATAGTCACACATGCATAATGAGAAACCTTGAGGGCAGAACCAAGTATATACATGAAATCCATTCATGGTCCATGCACTCCTTACACCTAGAGGCCATTTTATATAATAGTTTCAGCTAAGCCCATTTGATGGCAATTTGTCGGAAGAGGTCAAGTGTGGATTTTTACTAATGACATAGTAGTGCTCAAAAAGCTTTAGATTTCAGAGCACTGCAGAATTTTAGGTTGAGGATGTTAACCTTTCTTAAACCCTCCTCTGGCTTTAGCTAGCCACACTGCTACCCATAGTTCCATGAACTATAATGGCTACATGCCTAAATCTGGCCAATGATGCTTAAGAATGAATATCAGGTGGTAGTTTCAGGAACCAAATACACTCGCCCTTGAACCGTCTGCCATCATGTCTCTTCTAATGTGACTGTACTGGCTGGAGTTCTGGGAGTCAATTGGGACAATAAGAATGAGAAGGAACTTAAAAATCATACCATGTTTGACCCTTTAGAACTGGAGAAGTTGGTTCTATTGACAGCAGAGAATGTTTTATTCATATGTTTTATTTATACTATACACTTCCCAGCACAAAGACAGATAAATGTCTGTTCAATGAGTAAATTTGGTGTCTCTCTTCTAACAAACACTCCACCATATGGAATCAATGATACCACAACCTTAGTTTTAGGGTTAGTTTTGGTCAAAGGATAGATATGTTTGAGTCATCCAGTGACCAGAAACTTGAAGTCCTAGGGATCACCTATGTTTATTTCATTCACAGAGCATTTCTCTACATTTCAAGATGAAGATAGTCCTTACAATCAATGAAGCTATGCAATGACTTCCTCCTCCCCCAGACAGGTGCCACATAGTCGGCTGTGAATTAGACTCAGGGAAACACGCCTAACAAAAAATAATGCAGTAGCCAGAGGAAATACAACCCTTCAAAAGCCCATCACTGTTAGTTATTGGTAATTCAGAGAAAGAAGAGAAACTCACTCAGCACAAAAACAGAGAAAGAAATTTCAGTTTGCTTGTCAACTATCTCTGGCTCCAGCACTCCTGGAGTCCAGTCTTAACTCTGTCATACGCTAGCTGTAAGACTTCAGCAGGGTTTTGCACCTACTGAAAACTCAGGTTTTTTTCATCTGAAAAATGGCAGTGGAGAAGGAATGTTTGACATGAAGTAGCTGTAAAATTGCCTCAAGTCATTTAAATTGCTAAGAACAGAGCCCACAGACAATGTGGACAGTATAGAAAAGTCACAACAAATTATTTTACAGTGTGTGTATGTGTGTGTGATATGTGTATGATTTGTACATGTTCATGTGTTGCAGTATAGACACATAAAGACCATAGTATGAGTGGGATGAACAAAGATGGGTATCAGTCCCTACCTCCAATCTTGTTTAAGACAGGGTCTCTTGTTCATTACTGTACATGCCAGGCTAGCTGACCCATAGTTTCCAAGGATTCATCTATCTCCACTTCCCATGTCACCATGGGAATGCTAAGATTACAGATTCAGGCTACTAACTCTGGCTTTACATGGGTGGGAGGGTCTGAATGCCATTCCTCATCCTCGCATGGCAAGTGCTTTACCCACTGAGCCATCTCACCAGCCCAACGCTGTACTTTAACCCCAGAAAAACCTAATCTCTGAACAACTCAATAGCACTAAAGTAGTGAAAGCTCTCAGGTTACTTTCAAGACAGATAAGAATTTAGAATGCTGCTTCTGCTATGGTGCCTGTTGGCTTCTCTAGGGGGAGATACACAATTAATTCCAAGGCAGGGTAAAAATTAATGGAAAACAGGTCAGCATACAAGTTTTATCAAAGACATTTGCTAGAAAACTCATTCAGAGAGTTCAGAGGGATGCATACTCTTAGAGCAAATATTATATTTAACTAGAGAAATACTCAAAATTAGGGATTAATTTGGGGACATTCAGATATGTCCTTAGGCTCCATCTGCAAAGCAAGTTTGATCTGGTTTCATCCCTCAGCTTGTTTAAAATCAGAACTAAAAACATTTGCGGGTTGAAGGTACATTCTTGCAAGGCATGATTCACAAAGAGCAAGCACCATCTTTCCAACTATTCTCTGATTTATAAGGCAGAGATTTATTTTTAAAAATTTCAGCATAATGGTATTTCAAATGCATAATGATATGTACTTTGTTCAAAAAATGCTCTATCATTTTAGAGAGATGAGTAATTAGCTGTTTTAATGACATGTGGGATGAAAATGTACAAGGTATCTATCTATAAAAGCAAACTTCAGCAGAAATAGAAGCCATTTTTAAAATTACCTTTTCCAGGACCTCTTAAAAGAACCATCAACTGCAAATGACGGACTGTTAGCCCACACTTCAATTTATGGGAATTTCATTTTTAAGAATCAAATCCTAAGAATAGTTCTGCTACACCTAGTGTTTTTCCATTCTTCTTGCTGTCTTCAAGCACACCTTCACTGGCTGCAGAATATGCTTCTCTGACTTAATCAGAACCCTGACCCAGGAACACTCAGTAAATAATTATTAAGCTCCAGAAGTGGCTTTTGCACAAGTTAATCTGCTTGAAAGCCTGTTCAGTTGGAGACCCAGCTTTCCGTATTGTTTCCTAATCTTATGGAGTAAGAGCGAAAGTAGGTGCGGGAGGGGAGGGGAGGGGAGGGGGCCTTATCTGCTTAGTCTGTCTCCGTTTGGTGCTCCTGTAAAACTGCTACTTCAGCTTGTTCGACATTTCTATAACAAGGAGACTATGCTGATGTCTAAATGTTTTGCTCTCTACAAAGAAAATATAATAAATAGGCAAAAATACAAATCAGAACGATTTACAATGCAACTGCTACTATCCCACCATCAGGGAATCAAAACAACACACACACACACACACACACACACACACACACACACGGGAGAGGAGGAAGAAAGAGAAAGACAGACAGAGAGAGAGAGAGAGAGAGATCTACAGTATTTATAATGGGGCAGCTTTGGGAAATGTGACACTGAGCATGCACCTTCCTAAAGAAAATGCCTTTTTATCCATAACAAAACTGGGCTCTGATCTGTTTTCTAACCATGCATCAAGCTCTGATCTGCCCTAACCCATCTTTTAAACGGTCAGGATTTTTTCCTGTCATCATTAATGTATGAGCAAAAATAAATTTTAAATGAGAAGGTTCACATTTTGATCCCCCTCCCCACATGAGCTGTAGCCCTTTATAGTACCCAGTCACAAGAGGTTATGGCTGCAGCTGATTAAAGCCACAGTGGCAAAGTACCACCCAGTACTTCTAAACCCCAAGCCTTCCTTTCTCCATCCTTTCCCTCTGACAGAGAATGAAATGCTTCTCTTAAGGGGTCTCAGAATTATCTCCAGAATAAAACTTCACTTACAGATACAAGCTTTCAAAGGAGCAGGGCATGAGCATCTGAAATCTAAGCGCCTCCATCTTTTTTTTCCTTTAAGGTGTTCTGCAAGCCCTTGGCGAAGAGTGAAAGTCAAAGTTACTTCTGGCACCGGCTGTGTCACTAGGGGTGGCTCCTGATAAGGCCCTGGAAACTCCAATCCAAACACAGCTCCACGCTAGAATGGAGCCTGGTGTCTGTCTGCAATAGCAGACCTGCTTAATCCAGTACCTATGGCACCTGAGGGGCAAGGCACTCCTCGCTCTGCACAGGGGGACACTCCTCAGCCGGGCAAGGCCAGAAACGTACAGAGCAGCCAGGCAATCTCTGACAATGCTGACTGGACCTTCCCCAGCTTGGGCACCAGTTCAGGCTTGCAGGGGACGCATGCTTGCAGGGAACATATGTCATCAGAGAACTTGAAAGGAGAGGAAGTCACATACTGGTGGATTTTTAACACTTAAGAGGCTCACAGAAGCAAGGAAGAAAGGCTATAGGATCATCCCTGCCATTTTCAGTTAGGATATGTCAAGCAGAGCCTAGCACAAATCTCTGTCTACTTTGCAGCTGTACACACTTTCGATGCTGGACCCTGAGCACATCCTACAGCTAACAGCCTATTGACGCACACAGCTTTCTCCACCCTTATATCTACCCTAAGAGTAGAAGGAGGGCTGTGCTGGCCTCAGCCTGGTGGAGAGAAAACACAAGCTGCTTCTACTGGTGGCAGCCTCTTTCAGGACACAAAAATCTTTAGACCAAACATCTGTGTATTTTAGACTGTCATCCGGTCGATTGTATACACTGGTATACAAGAAGGAAAAAAATAGCAATACATGTTCTCAAAGAGAAAACACTTTAAGATGCAGACATGACAGCATCAATACTATCAAATATTTATGCTATGGACTCAGCACACCAGAGCTGTCTCACAAGGTTCTGAAAAGACAGAGGTTCCCCCTACGGCGACTCAAAGGTCACAACAAAGACATCTGACACTGACTAGCTGTGTCCCCTGGGCAAGTGGCTTTGCCTTTCTGTGTCTAAGAGATTATCTCCAAACTAAACGAATAGAAAAGCTTGCTGTTTCTGTAAATCACAAGTCTGCAGTGTAATAAAATAATTTTTTGTGTGTCCCTCCAATGACAGGGAATATTCAGCCAGGGATTTTCGCTAAAGTCTATGTGTTCTTTGTTCATTTATTCTATCAACCACTCTTCTGTCTGATGAATTTTCACTGAAAAGGTATAGTAATTCGAGTACTGTGCAAATTCTTAAGGTTTGTAGTTCAGTGGGAACAAATATTAAATAATCATATTAGCCCATGATCACACATATGGAAATTGCTACAAAGAGATGAAAATATTGTTAAATGAGGTCAGATGGGGTTTTTCCTTGGGCAAGAATTTCTGGCAGAGGCTGAAGTTGGGGAGGGGAATGGAAAAGAGCCTTCCATGTAGTTGTGACAACACATGTAAAAGCCCTGAGGTGGAAAGTTAGCTGGAGACATTGCTGAGTGTAGAATGAGGGACAAATATGGTGTGAATGAAACTGAAGCAGTGGCCAGGCCAGGCCAGATCTGTTAAGCCAGTGAGAGGGGTCACTGATTTTTGTTCCTGGGTGAGAAAAAAACCACCAAGAGGTTGTCAGTGGGGGACTGAGGAGCTCACAGTGGGATTTTATGAATGATCTATCTGGCTGCTGTGTCGAGAGCCAATGGGAACAAAGGCAACATTAGTTACTATGGTGGTCCCGCTAGGAGGTGATAACAGGCCAACGAAGTTCAGAAAGATGGTGCCAAGTTAGAAAGAAGCTACTAAGGGTGCACAAGTTCTGGGTAAAAAAAAGTCCGTAAATACAAAGAAGGAGAAAATTAAATCACACCAAGTCCCTGGTAAGTAGTTGTGTTTACACGTAAGTCACCGGGCACTTTCTACATTCAGCGACTTTCCTGAGGACTGTAAGAAAATGCCTGGGAGGCTGTGTCTCTCCTTCTATGAAGCCACCCCACACAGATTCTTTGCTGGTATTCATGAATCCATTCATAAATCCCATCATTTACGAATTCAGAGACCCTGTGCAAATTCACTGAACTTTCTATATCCCAGTTTCCTCACCAGTCAAAAAGGAGAACGGGTAATTGACCATCTCCATGTTGACTTGAGACAGGAATGAGATAATGCTGCCAACATGTTCATGGGGGCTGACCCCTAAAAATAATCAATAGCAAAATATACCGTGTGGTTCTGACTGTGGTCAGCACCACCTATTTTTGATCAACAGTGACCCACCTACAGAACCAAGAGAGGAAAAGAGTGAGAGGGAAAATATCAAGAAAGACACAAAAGAAAGGAAAAAGAGCTCAGACCTCAGACTTGGAATGCAAAGCTCTGTGAAGGGCTGCACTTTCAGAGGATCCAGTCAGACCCTGCCTCTGACACCACCTCGAGCTGCATTAAGCTATTTCATTAAGTTTAAGGACTAAAAGTGTGATTTATTAGTGGTCACCCACAAAAAAACAAAAACAAACAAACAAAAAAAACCCCAAAAACCAAAACCATTTGCCTTCCATTGGCTCTCAGATATCTGACATGAAAGCAATGGGGTCAGCTCCAGACACTTAGTACAACAGAGCACCAAATGTTTCCCTGGTATGTTCAGCCAACAGCGTGGTCTGACTTTTCATTGTAGTCAATCCAGGCACTAATGCTCTCAAAGAATCTTCATGGACACAGACCCTCTCGAAATGGACCCAAGGTTGAGTAGAACATGCACATGAGCCACCACCTACATATTACCTACATAAATATCCCCAATACAAAGACCCCCCACAAATCATCACCCAATTATTCAGTAAATGTTTCTGGAGAGCCAAGAACCATGCCTGTGTGACATGGCACTGCATCCATAACAATGTGCCTGCAATCATGAGGATGAGAGTTTGGGTTCTGGGACCTACCCAGTGACTTCTGAACACCTGTAATTGGAGCTCACGGGACAGTGGAGACAGGAGAATCTCTGGGCCTTGCTAGCTTTCAACGTTGACGGGAAACCGCAAGCCCCAGATTTAAGGAGCAACTTTGTCTCAAAAGGAATATACATACAGTGAGAGAGGATAGCACCCAGTGTCATTTTATGACTTCTATACACACACACACAGCCATGCACATATGTACACAAATATGCATATACACTTAGATAAGCTCACAAATAAATTTGTATTCTAATTTATTCTAATTATGTATATGCATATATATGTGCATGCACACATACACATGAATGCAGGTGACTGCAGAGCCAAGAAGAGGGTGTTAGGTCCCCTCTGGATGGTGTTACAGGCAGTTGGGAGCCATTTGATGTGAGAGCTGGGAGACAAACCTGAACCTTCTGCCAGAGCAGTATGCACCCTTAATCACAGCCATTTTTCCTACCCCACAAATACATAAGTAAATCTTGTCAGCAACTTCATCAGATACATTTACATAATCTATATTTATATGCTGTTTGTACATGCGTCAGGGCACACACTTGCACACACACATGCACAAACTCTTACTCGAACCCTATACTTTTTTTAATGAGTTAGAAGTGTATATGTGAGGAGGATAAAATAAAGAAAAGAGAATAAAATTACCTACCTACTAATTCACTTTAAATAAGAATTATTCCTCCTTGTCCTAAATTGCAGTGAAGCGACCAGAGTCATCAGAAACCTTGGTGACCTTTCAAAAACTGGGCCTTAACTAAAATGGAATTTAAAAGTCAGGGATCCATGTGACAGCCACCTTTTCCTAGGGAGCTAAACTGGAATCTTGAGGGAAGGAAAAATCCAATCACTAAAGAGAGGAGATAAGAGTCTTCACTTGTTATCCTGTCTAAAGTAGATCTCAAGAAAAGTAAAGCTAGGCCTTTATCAAAGCTCCGGAGTCTTATTTTATTTGGAGATAAAATGATCGCTATCCCCAAAGCACACCCCTTTCTTCGGAGAGTCACTGCTCTTCTTAATGAACTCCCCAGCCAGACAAACAGCTTCTTAGTGTTTACTGTGCGCCAGGAGCTATAGGGACCCGTGACTAGCTCTTACATGCAATGTAGGAAGTACTACCTAGTCAATCGCTTGCAAATCAGTGTCAATATCAAAAGCACTCAGGGGCACTTTCTACTACATTATCCCCTTAAATAGTGAGGGGGAAAAAAAAGAAGAAGAACAGATCCTAAAAATAACAGTGTCAAGGATCCTTTCCAAAGCAAACAGAGCAATGAGATTCTTCTAGAGTCTGGCTTGAGACTCTGTATTTGTGGAAGGGCATCCTTAGAGTTCACCACTGGAACCATCAATATACAATAAAATATAGGAAGGAGTTGAAGAGGTGGCTCAGCAGTTAAGAGCACTGGCTGCTCTTCTAGCAGACTCAGGTTCGATTCTTAGTGTCCACAGAGTGACTCACATCCATCTGTAACTCCAGTCCCAGGTGATCTGATATCTTCCTCTGGCCTCCATGGGTACCAGGTACTCAAGTGGTACCTGGATTATACATGCAAGCAAAAACCCCATCATCCACATCAAATTTAAAAAATAAATAAACATAATGTCGATATAGTCCTATATAATATACTCTGTGTGTCATCTCTACAAAAGGCAGGAAAATACAGAAGAACATAAGCTCTCTTTATTTGCTGATTAAAACTTGCTTGTACCTTTTAGCTCTGTAAAGTATCTACCACAAAGTCCCAGGATATGCTGTGAATGTTTAGTGAAAGCCTTGGGCCACACCAGAAGAGTACCGATGTGGCAGCGAACTCAAAAGCACCCTCAACAGTAGTCAGCCTATCTCTGCTGCCCCTACCCCATCAGC
Organism: Psammomys obesus; assembly: GCF_907164565.1. Classification (NCBI taxonomy): domain Eukaryota; kingdom Metazoa; phylum Chordata; class Mammalia; order Rodentia; family Muridae; genus Psammomys; species Psammomys obesus. Next base: position 15,973,557 of record NW_026596101.1, read on the forward strand.
TTGTATGCAGGGACCCTCCCCCTTCAACATCTACTGGTTCCCACACTGTGTCATTGTATAAGACTAAGATGAAGACTGGAAACACTCTGCTCTCTGTGCCTCATAGAAAGCCCTCTATCAGAGGGACAAGTAGAAGAGAGGCCCAGAGCCCTCTACACACCTCCTGACCCTTTCAAGTATTTCCTCCAGGTTGGCTCCTCCTCGCATGGACATGAAATTTGTTGTTTTGTTTTGTTTTGTTTTATTGAAACACAGTCTCTGGCTGTCCTGGAACTTACAAAGATCTGCCCACCTATACCTCCAGAGTGTTGGAATTAAAAGTATAGGTCTCTCTTCCTCAGGTATGACTTCACTGACTATCCTTCCTAAGGCAGAAACATCCACTTCTGGGTTGAATTCCCACAGCAAGTTGAGCTGACTTCTTTCTTTGATACCTTTTAGTCAAACTTGTAATCATTTTAGCAGTCAAAATCCTTTATGTTTATTTTATTCGTGTGTGTGTGTGTGTGTGTGTGTAAAATTCTCAGTATCTGGTAAACAACAAGTGCTAGACAATATTTTCTAGATTGATTGGAGGAAGGTAGGACAAATGACTGGCTCAAATGAAAATCACTAAGGAAAGATATATTGAGTAGGATCTGATGATAGCATTTCATTAACTAGAAAGGAACTCAATGCCATAAATAGGACACACCACTGTGTATCCGTATATAGACGCTTTAAAGGGACTAAGCACAACTTCTTTTTGCAGACAAATTACTTGAGTACAAAAGCGCACAAGCTGGGACTGCAGTTCTAGTGAAAGTGTCACAGCATGGCCAGAGGAAATTTTAAAGAACCACCTCTCTGCAGAAATAACTGCTCAGTACCATTCCATCACATTTATCTCTCCTATCTTGTTTCTATTTCTTTTCCTTCCAATAGCAGACCTTGCTACCTCAATGATATAACAGCATCCTCTGGAAGACAGCTCTCTGTCCCTGGCACCCAAAGAAGCCCTTCAAGGCTGGGAAGAGGATCCAGAGGAGAATCAGGTTACTGCAGGTCAATCTGACTTACAAATATCCCAGTGTTATTAAGACACTATGTAGAGGATGCTTATGCAAACAGCTAGAGAGAGAAAAAAACTTAATGTGTAAAAAAATGTTTAGAAAATTCTGTCCTAGGCATTAAAAGGCAATGCACAGACAGGGGCCTCCCAATCTGGGGGGAATTTTTAAGCAAGTAATAAAGGGAGAAGAATTCAAAACATTAATTTGGCTCTTTTCTGTAGTAATCAATACATCAGATTAATCCCCTAGCTGCAATGCTCTCATTTTCTCTCTGAGGGTTCACTTCAAAAGAATTAGCTGTCTTGGCATCACAGGTGACTGTCACTCTGTTCTTAATAGATGGCAATCGGTGTTCGTAATTGGCACACCACAATTAGCCATGTAAGCCAAGAGGATGAGACAACAGAAAATTATGGGCTCTGAGGTGATCATGCTACTTTGATAATTCCTATGAGTGAGAAACTCAGTAAAACGTCATTTACTTTCCTCACAGGCTAAGTAGAAGCAGAAAGCCATTGTGTGGGGAGGGGGTCTCAGTGATTCACCTTCCAACAATCTTCTCCTGGAGAACCTTAAAATGTGGTTCTTCTCTCTGAATCTTAGCTCACTAAAAAAAAAAAAAAAAAAAAAAAAGAAAAACCATGAGCTTCTTTTTTACTGATAGTAGCTTTAAAGGGGGATGAAAAAGTCTGCCTACAATCCCAGGACTGAGGAAGCTAAGTCAGAAAGATCAAGAGCTTAAGGCAAACCAGGATATTAAGGATGGGGGAGGAGAAGAAACAAAGAGAGAAGTAAGAATACAGAAACCCTCTGCCTGCCCTTCAGTTTTGGGGCTAAACTGAAAAGAGTACCTTCATCACTACAATCTAGGACAGTAGTTCCACCTCAGCAAGAATTCAGATACCACAGGTATCAAAGATGGATTCACAAGCTGTCCTGGCCGTGGTCTTGACTGCTGAGGGAAATGAACATACCTTTCTGTGTCCCCATCCCTCAGTGACATGCCAAGACAGTAGCAGCAGAAATGCTCCAAAATCCTGCATAAGCCAATAGAGGAGCTGGCAAGAGACAGAGAGAAAGCTAGATTTTCTGGACTATGCATTAATGAGCCACGTGCCAAATAATGGCATGCCGATCAGCCAAAGCTTCAATATTTGAAGGCGGTGTGGTAAGAGCAGAGTGGAGTGTCAGCAGGGATAGCAAACAGCAGGGCACAATACATTCCTTGGGGTCTCGGGTGATGCTGCTTGGGAGTACACCTCCAGCCTTGTAAAATGTATAATGGCACAGCGCCTGGCATACACCAGTGCGAGGAACACTACAGAAGCAAAAGTGATTCTGTCGCTGATTTCGGTGTTCCTTTCCATTTGCTGTAAAGCAGCGTGCCATGAAATTTTAGCAACAGCCACACCAGACTCATATTGACTATTTCTTGATTGAATCAAATAGCCATCCCATCTGTGTTTTGCAACATCACCTACTGTCCCTGCAATGATGTGACCACTACTGTTCACTGGGCAAGACCATATTCAGGTGCCAAAAAAACCAAGCAGCAAGTATAGGGGAGCTGTGTCTCACAGATCATGATGCTACAGCGGATGATGGTTGGAAGCCAGTGACTTGCAAAAACACTAGTTGCTACAAGATGTGTGGTCAGGAACTAAGTCAGTGGTTTCCACCATAAGCAACAAATCTCTTAGTAGCCCACTGTTTTATAAACACACTAGTAGCTAGCTCTTGCTGGATTCAAATACAACATCATTTTGCCAACTAAAGAATGCACTGTATATTTGTTCAGTGTGGACACAGAAGAATGCCTATCTCCAGCATGGCTTTCCCGGGCAAGTCATTTAATTCCTGGGGATAAATGTTGCACTTAAATGAAGTATGGCAGGAAAAGTACTTAGCAGAGTGCCTAGAAAATCGCATCCACTCAGCGCCGCCTCCTAAGGATCAGAACACTGATGGGCAATGGAAGGCCAGTGTGACACTCTGAGTATCTAAGAACTTTGCATTCTAGAACAAAGAAAAATTATTATTCAGAGACACAAGTTAAGATGCTTTTCAAACCTGATGTCTGAAGTATATGTAGCCAAAACATATGTAAGTTCAAGAAAGGGCCAATGAGATCAGAGAGATAGCTGAGTGGTTAGGAATACCTGATGGTCTTACAGAGGACCACTGTTTGGTTCTCAGCATCCACACAGAAGCTCACAAACCATCCACTTCAGCACCCTCTTCTAGATGCCATGGGCATCAAGCACTGTGTAGAGCAGAACCACACATGTATGCAAAACCCTGACATACATAAAAATGAAATAGAACTAAAGAAAGGCCTTGATGGATGTGTGATTCGATAATCCTAACAGTTAATTAAGTACCGCAACTGTGGTAGCTCTGTAACTTCTGCTACCAGATGACTAGCTGCCTTTTCGATGGCTGTCTCAGCTGCAAAATAGATTACAGCAGAAGCCTTCAGCTCTGGTTCTGTGTATCAGTTATGTTTGTAATTTATATTTTTATTACTAAACATAAAGCTAGGAGTCAGGTAGGAAATTTTGTCTTAAATAGCAAAATTAGTATGATTCAAAACTGATCAAAACATCACTCTGCCTGCACTCAGGTCACCTTACCCAAAATATGTGTTAATAGCCATATTTCCCAAATGCTTGAAGCAGCTCAAATACGCACTCTTTTAATAATGACATCTTCAGCTATGCTGAGCAAACAGGATTTAAACTGGGGGAAAATAACATTTGCACAGAAATCCTTCCTGTCTGTTGATTAAATCCAATTATTCATAATAAACTAGATACATACTAGCTTTCTGTACCTAATTCAAACTCTAGGGAGCCCTGCCCACAATCAAGCTATATATTTATATTGATAGTAAAAGTTAAAATAACCAATATTTTAAATCAACAGTCTGTATAGTTTTAAACAGCAGTGCCATGAAGAGTCAGAAAATGCACCTTTGTTCTAAAATATGAAACTTTATGGTCCTAAGGATCTAGTGCCAGCAAAGCTGCCCTTCTCTCTTGTGAAGTTACTAAACACGGATAACGTTTGGAAACTACAGACCAGGGTAGAGTTATAGAGATAACAATTACATCAATTCAAGTTTATCTGGCCTCCAATATTAAAATGATGGTTTAAATAATATTAACAAAATCACAGATAGAAGGTAGAAAAATAAAAATGGCCTTATTAAAACTCATAGGATCAGTAAATACTTGAGCACTTGCTACAGCTTAGGTTCTAGTTGATATGCCTGTTATGTGTCAGAATTATGTCATGGATATTAGATTCTTAACTGTTTTATGTTAACACTATTTATTTGTTTAAAGAGATGGGTTGGAAATTGAATAGTCTATAATCTTCACTACTCATAATGATACTGCTGTTAACAAAGAGCTCTGCTTCCTAATACTTGGTCCAATGTATTTTCATTTCTTGGTATATATCATTTGGAAACTGGGAAAGCTGAGAAAAAAAAACTGAGACTATAATTGTAGATCTCATTTTAAATCTGGCTCATTACAGAGAGGGAGGGAGGAAAGACAGTGAAATGGAGACTTTTTCAACATACTCCTACAGTATACCCCACATTTACTGATCACACCTCAGGGTGATTAAATCTCTTAATTTAAATAAAGGAAGTGAGGACCAGGAAGTGAGGAGACTTTCCAAAACTCAACACATGAATGAAGCACAGACCCGGGCTCTGCTACTCCACAACCAACAGTCCTCTGTTTCATGTTTATAAAAGCCACTCAAGGGTCACAAAAGTGAACAAGTTCTAAAATTAGAACCTAGGGCTGGAGTCACTTCATTCCTGTCCCCTCTGGCTTCTGCATTCCATGAAGGCATGGACCGTATCTGTTCAGTTTACCACTCTGTTCTCTAGCCGTGTAGCACAGTTCCACACCAGGGAGACGTGCGGCAGCCGCTGGGCAGTGTGCTGAGTGATTAATTCACTAACACGGTGCTTTCACAGCCACCTGTGGCCAGGATCTGACTTTTTAAAACAACACAAAAGGCTTGGGCAGGCTTTCCTGAATATTCATAGCGAGCAACAGTCAAAATAATGGCAGCTACTAGACGGAAACTAAGAAGAAACGTGGCTTGTCCTTAAATCATCTGGTTTGGAGGGGGACTGAGAAAAATGTGAAACTGTGATGTTTTTTCTGTTTGTTTTTTTTTTTTTTAAGCAGCGCTGGATTGCTCAGCAGGTAAAGGAGCCTGCCTTCGAGCACTTAAATCCATTCCTGGGACCCACCTGGTAAAAAAAAGGCAACTGTTTCCTGAAAGTTGTCTCCTGACTTCCACATGCATGCTCTGTGAGCCACAAACACACACAGAATTAGCCCCTGTGCCTACAGCACAATTTACACATGTTAATGGGGAAAGGTGAAGAATGATTTCCAAATGGTTTTCTCAACAAAACATGGTCTTTGGAAATTTGGAGCTGACTCAAAGATTCCTTCTGCAAAGATAGCCAGTCATGAGCGAGGTCTCCTAAGTGTGGGGTTCAGGATGGTCTCAAGTCCGGACACACTGACTCCACATTAACTAGCCCTGGAGTCACACAAGCTGAAAGGAGCCTTTCAGATTTCTTTCATCTCAGGGAAGCGTCTCCAACGTTAATGTGTTTCAGCCTCTCAACACTTGCCCATTGTTAAACAGAAAGCTTGGGCCCCTGACTGTCCGAGACCACATACCTTGCAAGAATATGAACATTTTCTTCAATTTTTTTATATTCACTTTACACAGACTTGCACTTGTGTCTAAATGCTTCATGACATTACCTCAAATTATGTTTAGCATTTGAAGCTTTACATTGTTTGTAGGCGCAAAAGCAACAAACTTAGCCAGGGGAATAGCTGGAGTCTGAAAAACAGTCATTGAGAGAAATGAAGAATGTTCCACAATCTTTCAGGGGAAACAAGATTAAACACAGCCCAGAAATAGTGGCTTCCTGCACAGTCGTGAGATGCCAACAGCTATGAAGAATTTCAGTGTGATAAAACAGAGCCATACAGGGCTCTGAGAGGCCACAGGCCGGCTCAGCCCTAATCTCTCACTCACTGTGGAAAATGAGCGTGACTTGAAGATAGGATTCCATGCAGGAAATGTAAGGTCCTGCCAAGGAAGACTGAGCGCATAACAATGGAAGTCACACAAGGTGGTGCTGACTGAGCCTGCAAATAGGACCCCTGCCTGAGGAGAAGACCCCAAGACCTTGAGGACAGAATGTCAGGTGAGCCTGGCAGCGCGGTTTAATCTTTGAAGACGTCTCTGTGACACTGCTGGTGTATCTCTCTGGGATGCATATTTAGCTAATGGTTGGGTTTGGTTTGAATCCTTCTAGTTTCGTGATGAGTTATCAAAAAGCATTCCCAAAACAGTATTCCCCCTAGCCATATAATGCCTTTATACACTACATGGAGCTAACTTAACAATACTTTGGGGTTCATGGACAGGCTTCCTGTTATGCCTGAAAGGGTAAGAGGGTGGGGGAATTCACACACAAAATTTATAAGAGCTGGGTAACATCTAAATCTATGCTTAATTTACAAGTTTCAATTCTTCATTTCACAGGTAAACATGTCTTATCAAGGCATGTCCAACCTTGGACACTGAAATATAATATTGTTATCTACAAATTCTGTGCTCAAGAACCATACCATTGAGTTTAAAAAAAAAATACCCGCAGAATACTTTCAAATAGTTTATTAATGGGGGATTGAGAGATACCTGAACAATTAAAAGCTTACACTGCTCTTGCAGAGAGCTCAAGTTTGGGTTCTCAGACACTCCCATCCCACCCCAGGCAAAGCAGCACATCTTCTTCAAACTCCAGTTCCGGATGGTCCACAGCCCTCTTCTGGGTGCCACAGACTCCTGTACTTATGTGTTCATGCCGACATAGACACACACACACACACACACACACACACACACACACACACACACACGCACACACGCACACATACATATGCACATAATTTAAAAATTAAATTAAATTAAATTTTGTGTTGAGCTACCTCCCTAGTGATCTCTGGCTACGTGTAGCCTTGTGAGCCATGGTTTGGACATGCCAGAATGCTTTCAGGAACATGACCAAGTTGATAGCAAAGGAACAGGGCTGCGTATGTTAGGGACTGGAGAGATGGCTCAGCAGCTAGGAGCACTGGTCAATGTGTCAGAGGACCTCGGCTCCATTCTCAGCACCTGCATGAGATTCACAATGACTGAAACTCCAGTCTCAGGAACTTGATGCCCACTTCTTGACTCCTCAGGCACCAGGCAATACACTTGGTGCACAGACACACATGCACGTAAAATGCCCATGCACATAAAAACAAATAGATGTTTCAATCGTACATATCAAATGTGGACATCATATAACTCATGGGCATTTTAACTTTATTAACATGCATTTTATTATTGCCTTTCAACCTGACCAATTCAAAAGGTATACAATTTGTTTTCTCTTACTTTTTTGCTTTTTATTAATATAATGAGGATGTAGTCTCACCAGAACCAGAAAGTAAACAGGCTTGAGTGCATTCAGAAAAAGGGATGCCTGTGGTCCATGAGAACACAGAAATAGAAACTTAGAACAGAATAGGGATGGTGACCAGGACAGGAAATGTCCACTGCCAAAGACAGGAGAAATATCCATGCTCCCAGTCACCCACCTGGGCCTGGGTGGAACAGGAGGGAGATAAGCCCAAGATTCCCTCTGTGTACAGAAAGTTAAAAAGCCATGCTTCTCAAGCAGTGAAAACTCTGTCCCCAGCAGATACTGGGAAGAAAGGCCTTGGGACATTTTTTTTTTTTTTTAACAGAGAGAGGTTGCTACTGGCACCAATGAGTAGGGGAGGCCAGAGATGCTGCTAGCTGTGATACAGTACAGCTAACAGCCTCACAGAACACTGTCTGGCTCCAAAAACTCTACTATGAAGACAACACAAGTAAAACCACATCTGGGCTGAGGTGGCTCAGCTGCTGAAGTGCTTGCCATGCCAGAGGGAGAGCCAGGGTTTGCATTATCAGAAATCATACAGATACAAGTGGCAGTGAGAGTCCTGAAGCAAGCTCTCTTGACTGGCTGGATAGGTGAGCCCTGGGTTCAGTGAGAAGCTGCCTAAAGGAATAAAGCAGAGAGTAATGAAGAAAGACTCCCCAGTGTCAGGACAAGGCTTGCTTGTGCACGCACGCACATTTGTGCACTCATGCATGCGCGTAACGTGTGTGCCCGTACAATGTGAGCCCTCTTACACACCATGCACACCATACACAGACATAAAGCAAATGAGGAGGGAAAGGAGGAAAGGGAAAGAGGGCTGTCTCCCACACTGAAGGCAAAGTCCTTCCAAGTCTTTGTAAACATTACGTTATTAACCAAAAGTTTTGACGTGTTGTGGACACCTTTTTGGTCTGTGGGACACAGTATATGAATGGACAAGTCTATCACATGTGCCACAATATGTGGGTCAGTGTGTCAGCAATTAAAGGTGAGGAGGGAATGGGTCAATAAACTGGAACTATCCATACAGTGGACCATGACACACTAGTGAGCCACAACTACAGTCCCCTCTGCATAGTCAGAACAAATGATGAATGAAAAAAGAAAAGGCCCACAGAGCAGTCATGTGATTCCAGCAACTGAAAGTTCAAGGCGCAGTTTAGGATGAGATCCGATGATGATAGGTCACGATAAAAAGCAAAGCAGTGATCAGGGCTGTGTTCAGCATGGTACTCCTCTTCAGTGGGGAGTGCACAAGCACTCCCTTCATTGTTCTTAGTAAACTGATGGGATTTTATGCTTTTCTATGTTAAGTTATATTTAATAAGACACATCTGCAACCTCCAGAGGCTGAAGCAGGAAGACTGTCGTGAGTTCACACCATTTAACTTAGGTTAAATGGTGAATTCCAGGCCAGGTTGGACTAAAGTGTGAGAGAGGAAGGAAGGAAGGAAGGAAGGAAGGAAGGAAGGAAGGAAGGAAGGAAGGAAGGAAGGAAGGAAGGAAGGAAGGAGAAAATGTATTTATTCCAAAAGGGGGAGTAAGGATGAGAGGAAATGGAGATAGCAAGTCTCAGTCACTAGAGTCATTAAAAAGAACAATAGTGACAACATGGCTTCCTAAAATGCCATATGTCAAATGAATCTCATCTCCCAAGAAGCAGTGTTTATCACACCTATCTGGCAACAACCAAACCACACCTTCCATTCATTGGTTCCTCATGATTCCGCTCTGATCTGGACTGCTGAACTACCCTGCCTATGACTAGAGAGCCTTTCCTAGGCAGGGGTTTGCAGTTCTCAGGCAATTAATGGCTCACCAATAAACAGTGAAAGAATTTCAAATGTTTTTTCGGCCTGCCAATCAAGGGCCAACATACCTTCCTAGACTTAATGATTCCAATCAACATGGGCAGCTCACTCATGCTCTAAGTCTAGCAGTGCTTGCTCACTGAGGTCACTCTCTTTCTGGAACACACTCCAAGTGCTCACACTCCCTTTCTGTCCCAAGGTCTCTGCAGTCTCCAACAAAGTAAGACATATGTGTTAACCAGTGTGAGTGAGGAACAGAGCAACAGGACCACCCACCTAAGTAAGTAAATTCATTCGAAGCCCTTTTGAAAATGGTTCTTGTTATCTACCCAAACTGTACAAGAGTGGAGCCATGCTAAACTGCAGCACCCCACTGAATGCATCGATCTCCACGTGATGATGCCACCATATCATGAATTACTATTACCACCTTATCTGAATTAAGGTTTCTACTGCTCTGATGAAACACCATGACCAAAAGCAAGTTGGGGGGGGAACAGGTTTATTTGGCTTAGAACTTCCATATTGCTGTTTATCATTGAAGGAAGTCAGAACAAAACTTCAAACAGGGTAGAAACCTGGAGACAGGAGCTGATGCAGAGGCCATGGAGGGGTGCTGCTTACTGGCTTGCTCAGCATCCTTTCTTATAGAACCCAGAATCAAAAACGCACCACCTACCATCATTGAGGGCCCTCCCTCATTGATCACTCTGAGAAAATGCTGTACAGCTAGATCTTATGAAGACATTTTCTCAATTAAGTCTCCCTCCTTTCAGAGAACTCTAGTTTTTGTGTTAAGAGGTGAATTCACATACATACAGATAAACAAAATAATTCAGTGCATGATTTGATTTACATCGTTAAATAAAACTCAGACCAGCATTAATCTGTGTTGTTAGAAGTCAGGACAAACGGGCTTGTAAAGAGAAAGTTCAGTGAGTAAGGTGCCTGGCACACAAACAGGAGGACCAGAGTTCAGATCTCCAGTACACACACAAAAGCGGGGCATGAGCAATGTGCACTGTTAACCACAGTACCTGGGAGGCAGATGGCAGAGGCAAGCAGATTCTTGGAGCTCACTGCCGAGACAGTCTAGCCCAATCAATGGGCTCCAGCTTATTGAGAGAGCCTGTCTCAAGCAATAATAAGCAACGGAACAATGTAAAGAGACACCTGTACATATACCCACCCACATGCGCCTGCATACATATGTATACACAGCCCCAGGAAGAAGTACATACATACGCAAGAAATCAGGTGGGTACTGGTATTTAGAATAAGGAGTAATGGACGGTCCAAAGGGGTGCTGGCCCACAGTAATCATGACTTTATGTCTCACAGACTGGGCACTGGTAACTTGCTGAAAATTCATCAGGAAATGAGTATAAGATTTACATACTTATATTTGCATACTCTGCAAGATATTATAGTTCAGGCTGAAGGCTTCAGTGGCCAAGGCTACTTGCTGCTCTTGCAAAAGACAAAGGTTCAATTCCCAGAACCCACATGGCAGTTTACAACTATTTGTAACTCCAGTTATACAGGCCATATTGCCCTCTTCTGGCCTCCATGGGGCACATACGTAGTGCACTAACATACATGCAAGAAAACACTTCGAAAAATGTTTTCATAGAATGTAATAGTTCACTGGGTGAACCCAGCACTCAGGGAGGCAGAGGCAGGTGGATCACTGTGAGTTTGAAGCCAGCCTGGTCTACGAAGCAAGTCCAGGACAGCCAAGGCCACACAGAGCAACCGGTCTCGAAAAGTCACACCAAAACAAACAAAGAAAGAATGCAATAGTTCAACTGACAGTCCTCTAGAAATACTTTAAAATTAATCCATTTTTCAAGATAATTCCTTGGCAAACTTCCCTCAATGCCTTAACAGTAACATCCAAATATTAATTGATCTTTCTCCTCTAATGTTTCTTTAAGATCATTCATGGACAAATATTTCTCACTTTCTCAACAACAACCTCCTAAGAGTAACTGATCTGTTTTCCTCCAACACCCCATCCCCACCAGAGAATTATAAACTAAAGTTACCTTACAGCTTCTTGGGTTTATCTATCAGAGAACAGCGCAGCAACATGGATTTCCTGGATCTGAATTTCCTCTAAGGCTCCCAGAAAGCAAAGCATCACTACAACTAAGCAGCATATATTTGTGGCATTTACATAAAATTTAAATAATTTAAATAAACATGTTCTATGCTTTCAAAAGCATTTCTTCATGAGCACATCATCCCATCACTATTATTCAATTATTATTTATATCCATTCAGATTTGTCTTTCCTTGGTTTATGGTCCTATAAGGCTTGAACTGTATAGTCCAGTAACCATCATTCCCACAGTCAAGGTGGAAGGCCGTCATTCTGTTGTGTTGACCCTAAGCACTATCTCCCAGAAAGTATCTATTAGTTTACAGAGCTGAGAATGACCCTGAACTACTCATCCTGCTGTCTCCAATTTCTGAGTGGTAGAATTACAGGTGTGAACCTCCACACTTGGTTTATGCAGTACTGGGGAGCAAACCCAGAGCTCTGAGCTACACAAGTACTCTACCGACATCTCCAAGTAGATGTATATATATGTGTGTATATATATATATATATATATATATATATATACACACACACACAGACACACACTCTGGAATCCCTTAGCAAAGGGACTGGAGAGTTCCCCACAAGGGTATGGATATCAAGAATCTATTGCTTTTAATTGCTAATTAGATTTCTTTGGAAACCTAACTCACTGATCATTTATGAGGGAACAGGCTTTTGGGATGGTTTCCAGTCTAGAGTGGTCATAAAGGTGCTATCCGTTCTTGAAGACTGTCAGGAGAAAGCAGTGTTTGCAAGGGACTCAACCAAGATGACAGTTAGCAGTGCTAAAAGAAATGATGGACTCTAAAACTACAGGAAAGGTGCACCTGACTCAGTATTAATACAATTCAGCTTACAATGTATTCTGTTCAGAGATGTTACATGACCTTTTCTATGTTGAGTAGGTGTAGATAATCACTGGGGTGGAGTTCAGATGCTTCTGAACTCCAAGGCAGCTTTCAAATGGCTCCCTCTTGCCAAATGCTCCTCCCTTGTGGTTGAATCACCACAATTGTATGCCCTGATTTGTGTACAACTATTCATCACTACTGTGTCATCAAGTGGCAATGTCCAGTGGCCACTGACTTTTATGTGACCTGATATACACACCTGTGACACAGGGAGTCCTACCCAACACTTGGGGACTCAGAGAGCATGCTACAAAAAGGCCTACTTCAACAATTATGCAAAGCAGAGGCGACAGCTGCACTTTTTTCTGTTGATTTAAACATAAAAAGCATATGTCTGAATCCTAGGGGGCAGAGTGCTCAGATCATAACATTTCTATGTGATGGCATTTTGGGTGTCCTTCTGTCAAGGCTGAGCCATGGCAGGGCCAGGGTCACGGCCATAAAAATAAAGAATGACATTTCAGGGTCATAGCTGCCTATCCTTGCTACTGCATCAACAGTGGCTCAAAGCCTATAACACCCAAGAGTGACATGAAAACTCAGTATGACTGTGACAATCCAAAGGAGATCTGTGAGAAGCTCTTCCTTCGAGCCCTTTCAAATACACTTCATCAGAGGCAGAGCTCATAAGTGCAGTTGCTTACGGAAGGTGCACAATGAATCACCACACTAAGCATGTCCGTACATGTCTTATTTTAATCTTTAGTAACAACGCTTTAGCCTTCATACCGTTAGGATGTCCTTTCCTCAATGAACATAATACAGTTTTGAGAGATTACTCATGCAACAGGAAGTCAAACCAAGGCACAGTTGAATCCACATCCTATGTTTTTAAAACCACAGTCTACGAGTCAGTGCATCCATCTATCCAGACACTCAAAAACATATTCCTGTTAAATCCTTCCACACAAAGAGCTATGAAGAAGACCAGTTCCTTGCCTCTGGGGTTCTCTTTTGTGGGAGAGTTACCAACAATGTAACTTCAACTCTTGGATCAAACAGCTCTCTGAGACTCACAGAAAAACCACCACTTTCCAGAGAAAACTCATGCATACCTAACCAGGGCAAACTCACTGTACTCTTCCAGTAGAGGTTAGTAATCCCTGGATAATTTGAGTAGTGAGAGTACACTGCCAGTAATTCAAATAGTAGAGGAGTTCTGAAAGCTGAGCGATGCACAGAGGCTAAGATGGAAGGAACATAGACCTAAGCATTCCAGCAAGCTAGCTCCAGGCAAAAGATACGATGAAAAAAGAGGAACAAAGCAGAGAAATAGGTAACAGGCCACAAACATATCTGAGGCATGAGTTTTGACCTGTGGAAAGGATGTGGTGAGGAGATAAAAGGAGCTTCACATCCAAGCTCCTCCTCTGTCTCATGAGCTGTGCAGCCAAAGGGAATCTATTCATCCCCTCTGTTTCCTCATCTACAAAATGGAAGAAAGAACAGTTCCATTCACAGGCTGTGCCATGGCACGGGGAGTAATGCATCATATCTACTTGTAAGCATCTGATACACTGTAGCCTTCACCATTAAAAACTCCATCGCCAGGCTGGAGAGATGGCTCAAGTGGTTAAGAGCACTGTCTGCTCTTTCCAGAGGTCCTGAGCTCAACTCCCAGAAACCACATGATGGCTCACAACCATCTATACTGGCATCTGATGCCCTCTTCTGGCAAGCAGGTGTACACAAAGTCAGAGCACTCATATACATAATATCATAAATCTTTAAAAGAAAACAAAAACACTCCATCAGTCTTATTACCATAGACTGAGGCTGGCACAGCCTCACCAAAACTATCTACTCCCTGCTACATCCAAAGGCACTTTGCCAGGATCTTTTTCCAGAAAATTTCTGCATAAATGGAGACTCTCAAATACTCTCCTTGAAACTTGCACCCCATTGCTTATTCTCATCAGTACAAAAATGTGAGGTGAACAGTAGGGAAATAGAGGGGATTTTCTCTGAAGTATCTTTAACAGGTTCATTTTTAACACTAGTATCTACTCTTTAGAGAAAATGGATTTCACTATTAAAAGCTAATGAGACATCATCGATTATGTCAGTAACATCGTGTCCACTAGCAGACTCAAGAACATGAATTACCTTTAACATTTAAATTATTTTATTTAAATTTATTTTTTATAATTTATTCACTTTACATCCTGATTGCAGCTCTCTCCCTTGTCCCCTCCCAGTCCCACCCTCCTTCCTTCTTCTTCCTCCCTACTCCCCTCTACTTGTCATGAGAAAGGGGAAGCCCTCCTCCCCTACCATCTGACCCCAGCCTATCAAATCTCATTAGGACTGCCTACATCCTCTTCCTCTGTAGTCTGGCAGGGCCACCCCATTTGGGAGAAGTGACCAAAGAGCAAGCAACAGAGTCCATGTCAGAGACAGCCCCTGCTCCCATTACTAGGGAACCCTTGTGGAGATTGAGCTACCTATAGGCTACATCTGACCAGGAGGTCTAGGTCCTCTCCAAAGAACATAAATGTTTTAGAAGACTCTCCACACTCAATTGTCAATGTGTGTTACCACCTAAGCATACCATACAAACCGAGAAAACAGAATGGTACAAATGCCTGTTCAATTCTACTTCGCCATTATGCTTTCATTAATAGTTTGTTTTCAGTTAACAGTGATCAAAGGACGGGCACAAATCTGAAATCCATTTTTGAGTGCTTGAGAAAACACATGAAGGATGATTTGTTTTGACCCTTCAGCCATTGTGACACACAGAACATTCATGAGATGTTTGCTCTTTCAAATGTTCCATCGCCAGACAATATCTGCCAGAATAACACTGCCAAAGAGTGAGCTAGGGAAAGATAAAAAAAAAAAAAAAAAATGAGAAGACAGCCATTTCCTCTTCCCCAGAAACTTAGGTAGCTTATCTGCTTATCTCTTTCATCTATATGGACATGATCTGCAACAAATCACCATGCCGCCATGCTTCAAAGCACAAACATGAAAGAAAAGTATAAGGATTCCAAAGAGCTTCTCTATTCCAAGCGACTATCACGCATTAATCGATCTTCCTCCCTCTTTAAATCTGTGTTCCTATAAAAGCAAATAAGTTCAACACCATCTATAAGGAAAACAGTAGAAAACCCGATTGTTTTAGGACACGGAGAGGAATCTGTTGCTGACGTGGGGACATAGGGAAGGAGTGGCCAGGACAAAATTTCTAGTATCCCTGGCTGAGACAGTGAGGGAATGGGCTGCGAAGCTGCGCACCATGT
This sequence comes from Psammomys obesus, assembly GCF_907164565.1. Taxonomy (NCBI): domain Eukaryota; kingdom Metazoa; phylum Chordata; class Mammalia; order Rodentia; family Muridae; genus Psammomys; species Psammomys obesus. Next base: position 15,989,221 of record NW_026596101.1, read on the forward strand.
GGGAATAGGAATGGAATGATCATAAAATACCAATGTCTTATCATAGCCAAAGCAAGGTTTCCTCTAAAGGAGGAATTCCTGAGTGATTTTTGGAAAACCAGGTCAAGTCTGAAGACATGGAGCCAAAGCAATCTTTGAGGTGCATTCAGAAAAACCAGAAGAGCATGCTTTATGAAGCAGACGTTCCTCCGTATCTGATACCAGTCCCATGTGAAGGAAGCCAACTGCATGTGAATGAAAAGGAAGCTGCTAACCCATCAAGACTTCATTTATCCTGAGAATTCTTTTTCCTACTTCTGTTCGTATCCACAAATTTTCTTCTCAATAACTTGGAACTATGAACACAATGATTACAATTAAATAAGGTTCTCTCCTTACCAGCCCTGACCTCAGTTTCTCTGTGCATAAAGGAGGAAAAAAAAAAAAAAAACAACTAAGGAGTTAAGGCAAGGGAGGTGTGACATACGTGTCATGAAGGCCTGGCCTTTATGCCCATTTAGCTTTCTAGTCTTCCCTAGTTCTGAGGCGTGCTTAGGAGACTATTACAGAATGCATATTATTTTTCCAGGGTGGATACAATGTCACTCTATAAAAGAGTATAGAGATGTAACCATGCTTGAATACTAGTTGTTCTCCAGCATGTATTAGGTTCTTACTCAGAGCTCACAAGTTCTATGCTAGAATTTGGGCTAAACAAATGATAAACAAATGATAAAAATAGATAGAAAACAAAGACACAGTCTGACTCAGTCTAGCTCTCCCATTCTGGGGCATGACCAAATAAGTGGTTAAACCTAGAGGATAAAATCTTAATCCATTACACTACTGCCAAGTAGAGACCCTCAGCACCATGTCTTGAATGACAAGTCCCCAGGATTACTTGTGGATGTATTTTGCTGAGTATAAAAGCTGTGCAACCATCATACACACACACACACACACACACACACACACACACACACACACACACACACAATCTTGTAGGCAAATGGCACAATAGATCATGGGCCTGACCATAGATCAAAGAAAAGGCTCTACCCACATCTGTGAGAACATAGCGTAGTGGACTCTGTGGAGAAGCTTGCTATTCTTCTAAAACTATTGATGTTCATTCATTAATTGTACAAATATTTACTAAATACTTCAAGGGCTAATGACTAAGAGTTTGCCCAGAGTAGAAACCAGCAAGAAAGGTATGGCCTTCAGAGGTGAAATAAGTTCACAGACATGGTGCAGAGGTACAAGCCAATGCTGCCAGGTCAGAGTCAAGGCTGTGTAGAAGCATGGTTATGTGTGATACTGACACCAGAGTTCTCTCTCTTCATGGAGGTAGCATCCAGAATAAAAGACACATCTCAGGTCAGACTCAGGATGCTCTGTCCTTGAGGGAGAGATGCTGTCCCTCTGGGCCACAGTGTCCTTCCCTAGATGTCTGCATAGTTCATTCCACTGTTGAGTCAGAACTTTTCTCAGAAGAAACTCTATCATTGAAGCCTATTAGCCTCAAATTAAACAGAAATCTCCTTGTTTTTTTTTTTTTTTTCCCCCAATCCCATTCCTGACAGTATGTGATCTCTGATACTGCATGTATTCTTGTCCATTTTATCCACTGTTCTATCCCTAAAACCAAAGTAGTAATTGTCAGGGTAGATGCTTAATAGATATTTGCTGAATAAACAAACTCATGTTTATTCAGTCTCTGTAAGGACTGGAGAAGAAGGAAGAAAGGGAAAGAGGGTGAAAGAGGGAGGGAAGGAAGGGAGGAAGAAGGGAGGGGAGGCAGAAAGGAAACCACACAATTACAATTGTTAAAACTTGAAAAAAATAAATGCACAAAAAATTGCCAACTCGTGAATGGTACTAGAATCAAGTACACTCAAAAAAGAGGTCACAGGAAAAACACTGAAATACTTCAGAACTTACCAGGCAAAAGTAAAAATAAAACAGCTTGAGGAAAAAAAAAATTGCTTTCCTATTTTTGCTTATTTATACTCATTTTTTCTCAAAAGACTTAAAAACCCTTTATGAAAAGAGCATGCGATGTCCCAAGACAAAAGAACAAGGGCAGAAAGTACTACAACTGGATGAATGAAAGATAATCCAAGAAAAGAAAGGAATGATTTTAAGAGTAAGTACAAAGGCAAGCAGGAGTATACATGGCTTTCTGGGATGAGTCTCAAATTGCTTTCTAAGCCAGGAGTTAAGAGTCCAGCACCTTCCAGGATGAGGCAGGGAAACTGAAGACAGCTTACTCTATTTTTAGGAATGGGGTGCTACTTCTTGACTGAACTCCACAGTCACCATGGAAGATATGAGTTCAATGTGGCCAGACCTAGTGTTTAAATAAATGCTAGTCAATCAAATACACTGGTGGGAAATTTCATTCCCGTGTTGGCAAATGATTTTTCTTTTGGGTCTTCCCCCCGCCCCGCCCCAGTGTGTGGGTCAAAGCAAACATGTGTGTGGCCGTAAAGAGGAAGGAGATAGGATCGGTTGCATGACTAAGTACACCCATAAAGAAAAAGGCCAAAGCTGTGCAGGAACACACTCATTTGTGGTACTGAAGCCAGAGACACTTCTCCCAACAGTCATAAAGCGGACTCTGTGAAACAGCACAAGGCAGGCACCACATATAAGCAGTCTTATAAAATCCTACCTTGTGATGATCTCCGGTGGAAGTGGGGATTAATGCTACGTATAATGTGAACTCTGAAAGCGGGGGGCAGGTAGGGAAGATATCTCCAGAAGATCTCACCATCAAAACCTCAGTGATCTGGATGACTTCAGGTACAGACTCTGCAGAAGATTGCCCTGAAATGCGCACTTTTGATATATATAAAATTCTCAAACTTTTCCTTAAATGTTTCAAATGACATGTTCTTCCTCCCTATTTATGATAAGGTATTCAGGAAGAAGAGGGGAACTTCTTCCTTTGAGACTACAATGCATAAACTTAACGGGTTTTCATGGCAGGATGTATAAGTATTGAGTGGCTCTGTGATCAAGGTTAGACTTCCAGACAAGGACCTGAAGTGTATGATTTCATGGTGTTTCAAGATCAAGGCCATTTGCTTGACTGCAAAGCCCATCTGGTAACGGAACTGAATGTGGAAAACTGAAGAGCTTGGAAGGTCTCCAGTTACATGCCAAGGGAGACTACACAGGCAGGCCTGAATGTCTCCACAAAAAAATAATTGTTCTGTGTTCTGTTCCAGGTCATGAACTGAAAAGCATGGTGAAGTTTAGTAACATACAGTGGTGCATACAGCCTGGAAGCAATGAGTAATGATGGGGAGGCTGGCTCCAAACTGGGCTCATGTCACAACTAGAGCATGCAGAGCTAAATTTCATCTCCCTCACATGCAGTCCGTTCTGCCACAGTGCTGTTTGGAAAATGTGCTATTCCAGCACAAGAACCAGAGAACAGCAGGAGAACAACCCACTGAACGTGGGTTTGCCCACAGAACCACGAGGTGACCGAGGACACTGCACCCATCAGGCAGTACAGAAAGTACAAATGCACGCTGTGAACACATACCAGCTGCCTCAGTTTACCGCACATAGTAGACACACCACACCCAACTTTAGATAAGCTGCCTTGTATGGCTTTGTAACAACCCATCTGAGGCCACATTTGTAGAAAACCTCCAGGTCATAAACAAGACTAGGCACCAAGTTTACTGTGTTTGGTGCATTGCTTAACCCACTAGCAAGCATAAACATAGCAATGATTTTTATTCAGCTCCTAACTTCTCTTTTTTTAAAAAACAAGATTTTAAATGTTGTAAATCTAGTTTGATTTCACCTGTTCACCCTGTGATGTCTAGGCATCATTTTGCACAGGACGGTGACTTAAAAAAAATAAAATAAAAAGCATATATATGGGGTTACAATGTACGGAGACAGATCAGCTAGGAGTCCACACTGCTCTTACAGAAAAATGACCCGGGTTTGGTTCCCAGAACCCACATCAGAGGGATCATGGTTGCCAATAACTGCAGAACAAGGGCCTCCGATGCTCTCTGGTCTCTGTGGCTACCTGCATGGACATGGTATTTATAAACTCACAAAGGCACAAAACACACACATGTGTGAAAAACAATTTTTTGAAGTGTGTTGTGCTAGAGCATAACTGACTGAACTAAGAAACTATGTAAAATATTATTTTAATATAAATTTTGCTAGAACACAAGCTCAACCAAAAGCTACTAGATATAAACAGATACCAATTCAGGTTTCTATGAATTTATTAACTCCATTTATGAAATAGCATGTTAAATAAGCTTATAAATAACTCTGTGTCCCAAAAGTACCATCTTCCAAAGAGTGTGTTCGTTCACTGCAGGAAACTAAAAGCAAACAAAATAGGAAAAAACATCCACCGTGGTTCTCATCCCCTTGCAAATAATTCCAGTTCTCCTTCTGTCCCTTTTCTGTGTGTCCTTCTACAGGCAATGTGTCTTCAGTGGTCTTTGATGGTGGCATAAACTACTTATCCTGTTTCTCTTAACTCAGCTTTACAAGCAAACTGCTATTTCTAAGTTCAGCATGCTTCCCTGAGATGAAAGAGAAGTGTTACCCGGCTCACCCAACCTCTCATTATTAACTGAGCATGTGTTATCTGCTCAGCGTCAGGCTCTGTGGTACAAACAAGAGTGTTCCACTGAGTGGGCTTAACCAAGAGAATTGCTTAGCTTCCAAGTTTGTTCTAGCTGTAACTTTTTTTTTTTAACTCTTAAGATTAATTACTATTTTCATTCTAGTTCTAAGATTTGTTAAAAATGTAAATTATATAAATAGCACATTCAGAAAAGAAAGTGGACCTGTATTATTAAGCTCTGAAAATTACAGCTTTAACAGTTGCCTCCTGCCCTTTTGTCTGTCACCATCTAAAACATTGTGCCACCAAAATTAACTACCTAAAACAAAGCTACATCTGAATATTTTTAAGTAGTAAATACACACATTAAAACATCGGGATGACTAACTGCTTTTTCCTTCCTTTTTTTTTCTTCTTTCAGCATTGTTATTTTGAGTGTGTGTGTGTGTGTGTGTGTGTGTGTGTGTGTGTGTGTGTGAATATGGGCTTAAGGGTTTAGTAAACTGTGTGGAAAGATATATAGCTATGGACATATATAAAAGTTTTAACATATATATGTATCTGCATGTATTACATGTAATATGGAAGTGTTATATTTAAGCCTGATTTTCCTTTTTGTGAGTAAGTTAAATTTCCTAAAGATGACACAGAGCTCAGCATAAAAAGCTGTGGGGAGTTTCCCTGTATTGTTTTTAGGTAAGACACTGAGAATTAAATAGAAATGAAGACTACAAGATCAAGTTTTTTAAAAGGCTAAAAGGGCTGCAGATGTAGCACAAGTAGCAAAGTTTTGACCTAGCATGCACAAAGCCCCAGGTTTGATTTCCAGCATGCATAAAGTATGTGTGGTAGTACAAGACTATAATTCCAGCATTCAAGAAGTAGGAGAATCAGAAGTCAGAGGTTCAAGAGCACCCTCATTTATATAGTAAATTTGAGGCTACCTTGGGCTATAGGAGACCCTGTCCCCAAGAAAGATAGATAGATAGATAGATAGATAGATAGATAGATAGATAGATAGATAGATAGATAGATAAAAATAGGATGGGTAACCCACTCATATTTACCAGCTCTGAAAATGTATTTGAATTCTCTCCTATTTAAGAGTATGCTGTACAGTCAGTCAATGTTGTGGTCTAAGCATAGGGAAGGAAGAACAGTGGGAAATTACAGGATTATATCCTTGTGCCTTCAAGGGTTACCTCCATATTTGAGGTTATGCTTTCTCTCAGACAATGGCTCATTAGCCCAACAATATCCAGATGGGACAATGGCCTTCTGTCAAGATTCCTGGCCCTTTTCAAAGCATCTCTGTGTAGGACAGGATAGACGCAGTGTTCAGGTGAACCTGGCCAGTAATTCTTGTAGACATCACTGGACTCTCCCTTGTGCCCACAGCAACTTTCTTAGAGTGGCTGTGTTCAAGAAGTTTCTACCAAAGCCCACCTAACACTCAAGGACAGGGAAGACGGGACCATCTTCTCAAGGACATGGAGTGGCAATGACCAGGGGTGATCCGAAGTCATCCTGAGCACAGCAAACATCTCTTTACAGTTTCCATCCCATGCTCTGCTCCATTGTGTGCCTTTCTTTCAGCCTGAGAAAGCTCCTCAGCCACTGACCAGCTGACTTACAGATATGTCTGTGTCACTGTGCACACCTAGAGAACTGCTGATATCCCAGGAGCTGAGCTGTACAACTTCCCACAGCCCTTGGCACCGGGTCCCATGGCTCAAAGGATGCAAATATTTTCACGTAAGCACCAGAAGTCAATGCTTTGTAGACCTCCTCATGTAAATGGTTTGATTTGTTAAAAGAGCAACTGAAATTCCCTTACGCTTTCCAGCTGTCAAGCTTTGTGGAAACGGTTCTATATTAACAGACCTGAGTTCCCTTTTGAGACACCGGATATCGGTCAATGGAATCGAGGTGACCTCCCTTCTGAACCTCCATTCAGACGTCACTGCTGTTTGGGTAAGCCACTGGGTACAGCCATAGCTGGAGAGCAAGCAGGGAGATGAGAACACCCAATCGTGGCTAAGGATGCAACCAGGGTCTTCTATTGAGAAAGTAACTCAGAATCCATTACTTGGTAGAGTGTCAGAAAGATATAAGATAAAATCCTTGGCTGCACTAGACACCGGAAAGGGGGAAGAAAAAAAAAAGCCACAAAATGAAAACTGCCTTTCAAACATGGTTATAGTTAAACTTAAAAAAAAAAAAAAAAATCACATGATTTTTGTTCCTAGCACATTATATAATGAAAGGGGGCATTGACACCCAGTGGGAAAGCAGCATTTCGTGACCTCAGCAGTAATTACTACAAAGCTCATTTATAACAGCGTGGCAAATCCTCACTTTGTCTGACCCCAACAACCAACATTCTCTGAAGTCAGAACCAAGGGACTTACGGTCATGTTTAAAATTTTTATAAGTTAAAAAAGAAAGAAAGAAAGAAACTGCCGGGCGTATGAGATTTTTCCAGTGTGAAAGAAAAGTCAGAGCATCGCTACGTGCCACAAGGCATCACCAGTCACCACTCAGCAAACCAAACCGCGGCTAAGCTCGTAAAACAGCTCAAGTGGTGTGCCACACTCACAAACTGCCTTGTAAAGAACATGAGGCTCTGTAGTTGAACCCTACCACTCTCCACACACCAGCTCCGTGCTTACACGCAACTCAGAGAGTCCCCTTGTCTTTCAACACTCGGACACCAGACATTAAAAATCAGTGGGAGATGAAGCCAGGAACCTCACTATATGCTAGAGTCTGATAAACAACCCTCTCACTAAAGAACTCAGTGGCTTACACAACCCATGCAAGAGGCAGCTACCCAGACCTTCTCTGCCACCTATCCATAGGAAAAAGCAAAATCAGACTTACCCTGGGAAGCCATCCCATAGGCTGACACAGCGGCGTGGCCTGTTGACAAGATACCTAACCTCACTGGGCTTAATCTTCCCATCCACCTACTGACCCCTGGGCCCGCCTGTGCATCTGGCTTTTGTAAACGAACTTCTGCAAATGTACAGTGGATGAGTAATTGTTGGAACTTCAGAAAACATGCCAAACCCATCACTGAAGAACAGTTTCATTTACTTGCTACATTTCTTTGTGCTTTTATTCATTTTCTATGGTGAAATTAGTGATCTTTTTGCTGATGGCAATTCCCTGCCCTTGTCCAGGAGGCTGCCTATTTTGTGTGTGACTTTTTCTGTCTCTCTGTCAGGAGGCAGCAATGTTGAGCTAATATATGAAGGTACAGCCTGGCAGACAAATCAGCTTTAAAGCTTTACACTTCTACTGTTTTCCTAAGTCCTCTGAAGCACCCGCTCAGCCCTCTTTTCTTCTCTTGTGTTAAAAAAGCTAACTTTCTTTGATTATAATAATCATTAGAAATACTGAAAAGATTAATTTCTCATTGTCTCTCCACCTGATGCTTGCATTATAGCCTGAGTACTGTGCCATTCTAGAACTTTCTATGATATCTCTCCTGCAGGTCTACACGTGCACACACATGAACGAGCAAGGGCAACACACACTTGAATGCACACGCACAGAAACATAGTCACATACTTCAAAAACACTAAAACCCTGGGGACTGATAATTGTGGAACACAGCATATTCTAGATTTTCTGAAGGTAAACAGAGACCACGTACGGTAGACTATCCTCCCTGAGATCAAAGCACTACCTGTAATCAAGCATATTAATATTTCTGCTAGGAAACACGAATATTCAACTAAGTGAGATAATAAAGACTATGAATAACCTTCTGTCACCTCAGATTAGGGAATTCTGCCAAAAGACATATCAGAGAGAAATTGACAGCCTTTAACATTCAGAGAGACTTTTCGATTTCAGAACTGTGGATAAGAGATTTCTGACCTATAGTTTTGCTCAGTTAATTAACCAAGTTTTGAATCCTTAAGCTGTCTTCATCACATACATGCATAACAGGAAATTTTGACAATAATTCACAAAGAATTAAAGCCACTATTGCACCTCACCACACAGAGAGTTGAGGGCTTAACTTGTAAACATATCACATACTTCCTGGAAGTACCAGCTTGGCCATATGCACACACGCACAAACGCACACAATGAAGTGTACATAGAGGGGCACACAAGTACACACACAAACACACACAATATAGTAAACACCATTCTAGTCTATATAATGTCTATATAAGGAGAAAATCGGCATGTTCAAGAAAACATTACAAGGCACAGTGCTACTGTAGTTTTAGATTGGTGCCATGTGGATACATACTATCTTATAGCCTCCACAGCACCTTTCAAGGTACTTCCTAGATAAAGCAAGCAAGCAAACAAACAAAAAACTGTCTTTTCATGAGTTTACAAGGAGCAAAGATAGCTTTGGTATTCGAAGCCAAAGGCCTCTGTGCCCTGACTTCTCTACATGGAGGAAGTCGGTGGGGCCCCTAAGCTCTGCCACTGAGGCCAGTCAAACCAGCAGTGCTCACTGACAAGGGAAGGAGAGACTAGCTGGAAAGCGTCAGGGCCAGGGCTTAGCTGTGTGGCACTGTGTGAAGGTGGGCACTCGGAGGACACCAGTTATATAAACGCCGGTCTAGGTCCACCGAGAACATCCGTCACCTCCATGGGCTCAGGACTATCATGCTACTGTTGCCTTCCTCCTCACTGTACATCCTCACTCTACCCTCGGACCTCACTGGCTCCTGAGCTGCTGGGAAGCCTTTAACAAACTCTCTTTTGGTTTACTTGGACAGTCCAGCTTAAGATGGTCAAGGAATCTGATGGCCACAGGAAGGAACATTCTTTTAATGACATGAGGCGGATCTGAACATGACTAGAATGTAAAGAAACTAGTGCCTCCAAAAACTGACGCCCATCCCTGTGTTGCATTGACTGACTCTGGGACCAAGGAAAAGCATATTATATTATCTGCATATCTTATAGCTATAAAGTAGCTGCTTGGAAAAAAGAAAAAGAAAAACATTCTTTCATGTATTCACTGTCCGCTCATTCCAACATATCTTGAGTGTCTACAATCTGCTACACACTCGGCCAAATACAAGTTATGGGACTGGTAGGTTAGCAAAGGGTACTACCAGCTGTCTGGTTAAATCTGAGGTTCAGAAAAATCCTAAGCAATATTGTAAGCTTGTCCCAAACTGAAATATACTTTGTTAAAAGTTCCCTGTCCAAGTTATATCTATACTACAATGCTATTTAATCTAAAATTGCAGATTTTACTAGTATCGAGAGTTCACCTACTACCCCTCCCAACCTCCAAAGCAAAAGAGATGCCTGAGTGGCTATCACAGACCTTTGCCTAGTGTCAGAGGCTGGGGACAGTGTCTATTCAAGGAGGAAATTGGCCAACAACTCTACACAGTGTAATCAAGGAAAAGTCTGTGAAGGTATTGAAGTGTGTAATAAGAAGAAAATAAAGAAAAAAAAAAGTACATTGGAAGATGGGATGGCAAAGAACAGGCCTGTCCAAGAATCAGCTCTAGAGGAAAGACCAGATTAAAGAACATGAAACAGTCCATAAAAACGGAGCGTGTCTGACCAACGCTCCCTCACAGTAGACAGTTGATAAACAGTTGCCCATTCTTTCACAGGACCAGATTGCATGACCTGAATAAGAAGATTCTGTGCCTTGTCCTGGCCCAGCCCTGTCCTGGAGATAGAAAAACATAATAAGCAGGGACACAAACTCATCACCAATGGTTTCCTCCCCTGAAAGCTGGGCAGCTACCATCTGTCTATGACCCCAATAGAGACTGAGCCAGGACTGCCCAGCCCATCTCCACAGGAATCATGAAAGAGAATGGGGTGACAGGCATTACATTCACCTGCTATGCTGTTAAAACAGTAATAACATACATGTATACACCAGTCCTGTGAGCCCTGTTCCATTGTGACTCTGGCTGAGTCTCATACATAGCCACCCTTCCTTGCTGCCTCTGTGATACCCTCAATTACATTCACAGCCCCCAGATTAACTTTTCTAAAGCTTACCTTTCACCATGTCATTCAGCATTCCACCATGGACAAACTTAATAAACATTTGCTGACTGAGTAATTGTCAGGTTCAAGCTGAGCGGGCTTTACTAACCTGCCACTGAGGAGTAAAGAGGTCAGACAAATATCTCAGTCATCCTAAGATGTGTAAGGCAGCTACCTGAAATGTCCTCATAAAAACGAAATCATAGTCAGAAATCAAGGTCGTTATGGAACACATGTGTGGAAAACATCTTGAGGATCTGGGTGAGTTACTTAATGAGAGACACTCAAGCAGAACGCTACAAAAGAGACTGGATTATAACGCACACCCTCACAGCCAACATAGTAGCACACAACCACAGGTCAGTTCTAGATCCAACAGATCTTCCTCTGCTTGACAAGGAGAGAAAAATGAGTCACATGCAACATTGAAATGGGAGGAAACAAGGGAGAGAAAGAGGAAAAAAAAAAACAAGCCAACTTTTGGGAGTCTTTGAATCTGTCTTCAAGTGTCCTCCTTTGTTCTGTAACTGGGAGCAAGCGTAGTATCAGTGAAGGTAATAATGGGGATATATAACTGCTGGCAGCTGCCATTTACTCTCGTCTACCTGTGCCAGGCATCATGGCAAACTGCTAGGCATCATGCTGACCTACACCTTAAATGATCTTCCCAGGCATCAGTACAGCCAATATTTGAAGCACTGCGCTGGCCGCTTTTATGCATCACCTCGCTTCACCTTCTAGCAGTTCTGCAGAGCTCAACAGCATTATTCTACTGTACAGAAGAAAGAAGTGAAGTGTGGAGAGAGAGCTAATGTGCCTAATGCCTCATCACCAATTCCTTTGAGTTCTAGGATAAGGTAAGACCAAATGGAAGGGGAAAAAATAAGAAGATGGAAATGCCACATGGGACTATTTGAAGCCTGGAAGGGATAGAGATACATCAAAAGTTATGGTAACATAAGACCTGAGCATCATGGACAATGGAATGGAATTCCTTTAGAACAGTAGTTCTCAACCTTCCTAACCCTGTAATACAGCTCCTCATATTTTGATGGCCCCTATAATAAACCTTTTTTTTTGCTGCCACTGCTCTAGAGTAATGTGAGGCACTTCAGTCAAAGAGGGCAAATTTAGTTAAGTTCTGGGTTACATGCTGTAACAGACTAAGAATCTTAACAAAGCATCTGCTACAAGCCACACACCTCTTGTATTGCTCAGTGAAACAAATAAAGAGGTAAAAGTTTCCGCTTCTGTGAAGCAACAGGATGGGAAGAAGAATATAAGTAAACGCAATTAAAATGCTTCATGAAGTGTTAAAGGTGGCAAGTGCTGATGTAACACCAGCAAGAAGCATCAAAGGTCAAACTGAGGCAACTAAGGGATGAAGGGAGGGAGGGGAGTATAGGCCTAGAGAGTAATTGTGGAGCAAAAGTGTAAAGGCAGAAAGCAAATAGGCTCAGGGTATAGTTACAGGTCAGGCCTTTAGGCAGAGACTATCTGGATGGAATGCAATATTACTGGAGCAATGAGGAAGTCAGTCCAGCTGTAGCACAGCAGCGTGAGCAGGGGAGGAAATAGTAAGTAACACCAGGCTGGATAATGGGCCAAACTGTACAGGCTCTTTAAGGCACTGTAGATCCACGGTTCTTCAACTTTGGTAGACCTGAGCCACTTGTAAAATCTGGTAGAATCAAAAGGACCCTCATTCTAGAAAATTATGTTTCCCAACACCATTCCCTCAGTTAGAGGCTAACACCTCCCAAACACTCCAGCCTAGGCAGAGCTGGAACTTGGTCCTACAGAAGACCACAGTCCCCAGCAAACCAAAGAAACACCTTCACTTTGCTACCTCTTGTGTGGTGCCCCCCCCAAAAAAAAAATAATGAACAGGAATATGGTTCAGGGAATGATGGGACTTCCCCAGTGCCTGAGGATCCTCTTGCTCTAATGTAATCATCAAAGCCAGGAGGTCATCCTTGAGCACTGGGGTGCTCAGGGATGACCCACATTTATGAGCTGAGACATATGTTGACCGACACAGTGTTCAGGTACAAAAATGTGTCAGTAAGATTCTTAAAGCCCTCAGTAAAGATGAACGCATGCCTTAGCAGACAAAATGGACGTGGTTAACCAACCCCTGCAGGGAATCTACCAGTTTGCAGGTTTTTGAGGGTATATTCATATATATACATATTTATATACTTGAATTTATTTAATTTTAGTTAAAAGAAAGCAAAAATTACCTGTTTATTCAGTTACTGCTGAAGTCTTAGTGAGTAGAGCAAACTAAATGCTCAATAAATAATGGTCAAATGGGTGACAAAAATCCAAAGAACCTTTTTGGAAATCAATCTATAACCCAGATTCTTAGACGGTGGGCCATCACCCAAAATAGGGTCAAATAACGAATGTTTGGGTCAAGAAAAAATTGACAACACTAAAAGGTTACTGAATGCACAATAAATAACCAAAAGTGAATTGAGGATCAAATACAGAGAGAGCCAAAGGTGTTTCTGGCAGCGTTTACCCAAAGTGCAGGATGGGACTTCACTGCCGCCTCGGTTCTGAACACAGAGTAAGTGCAGCTTGAACTACGCATGTCCTCATGCCACGTGATGCCAAGGAATGCTCCGCAGATTTGAGACTACTGTCTTTATTGCCAGGCTTCTCCTGGACATACAAAACTTTCTGCTTTAGAAGCATATGGTTTAACTTTGGAAAACAGAGACTTGTAATATAGTTCACCAATCTTCCTCAGAACATATCAAATTAGCATATCTTTGAACTGTATTATGTTAGAATATTTGATTCTTAAAGATTGTTGTTTGAGTTGATGCCTTGAGTTTCATTTAAAAAAAAAAAAAGTCATTCAATGAACTTTTGCTTGGGATAACAACAGGATTTCCAAAAATTTCTAAAATGGTTCTAAGCATCCTTCTGCCAATTTATACTACCTGTTTAAATAAGGCAGTGTTCCCAGCATGGGTGGTCATAAAACCAAAATACAAGCTAACTTTAAAAATGGCTGAAAATGTTCTGTGATCTCTAGTATCACAGTCAGACAAGTTTTAATTCTTTATTTAAAAATATACAACCAGATCCACTTACTAGTATGTGAATTCTTCAAGTCTATAATGAAAGAAACTATATTTATAACAAAAATCATTTTAAATAAATTCCTTTATGACTCATTATCAGCAAATGTTTGATTTTCATATGTATTTTACATGCCTGTATACCAGAACCACATAAAAAAATTTCATGCAAAAAAGAACTATTAATAGAAAAAGCTTGAAAAGTTCTTGTCTAGGGCCTAAGTCAATCTAAATACACCCATAAACAGAATAACTATGCTAAAAATAAAGGGAGAGGGATTCTGAAACCCTACGGAACATGAGCCACAATCTTCCATATTCCTAATCCCTGTCCAGGTGGCTTTAAAACTTATACCACATTCCTGTTCTGGTAATGCTGACACACACACACACACACACACACACACACACACACACACACACTTCCCAAGTTATCACTAGCAATCGTTTACCAATGCACAGTCACAGATGGGTGTCTTTGCTCATTATAATAAAAGTGGATTCTCTGAAACGTGAGATGGAAACCAGATCAGATCAAATAAATATGCAGGACTGACTTCATATTACTAGACTGAAGAGAGCCAAGTGACTGTTTGCTGTATATGACCACTCCTGATTTCTCTTATTGTATATATGGTCTGTAAACCAGTCCAGTCCATTCTGTCGTGCTACTTTGAGAAGATAGTCTTAGAACACACACACACACACACACACACACACACACACACACACAGCACTTGAGTGCATCCTTTAATTTACTGCCAATGTTTTGTTCTCTAGCTAATAATGAAACAATTAGCTCTCTGCCTCCTGCTAACTCCTAACCTACACTTACATGAACCACCAAGGAATAAAATGAACAAGTCCACAATGCTTGTGATGTCAGACTCCAAAGGTAAGTTAAAACCTTATTAGGCTTCAGGTTAAAATCAGCTAGGTTTTAACACAGAAATCAAGCCAGATTATTGTTCATTTCCCAACAGGTTTTACATTGAGAGGAATAATTACCACTAGAGTCATCTTTTGTATAGTAATTTTCTATTTGGAGTAAGGTCTCCTTAGGACTAGAGTCTGCCTTTACGTGTCTGAAGCACTACAGACGCAAATTTATGGTGTAAATTAGTATGGCAAGGTTTTCAAACACTGCTGAGTTTGGTATATTTCAGCCATAGATGCCTCCCCTTCAGTTCTAGGTGAGTTAGCATCATCTACTTAAAGTTACCTTCTACAACTGACACAAACTTTAATTAGACAGAACCTGTAGGCAAAACTGTCATATTGCTCTTCTGGGATGAAAGTAGGTTGTCCTTTTTATCATTAAAATAGCTGCAGATTAATGAAGGATGCTGGCTAATCTTCTTAAATTATTCATCTTAAAATACAACCTTTGAAACTATACACACATAATCCTGCAATCTCTCGTCAAAGCTCCTTAAGCCAAGGAGAGTTAATGATTTTCCCAAAGCCCAAGCAATGTGCATTCCAGAGGGGAGCAAGCTGTACATAGCATCAGCTCCTATTAAGCTGGTGCCGGGGCCTAGGTAGAGTCATAGCTTGAGGCTAGCAGCATATAAAGGCAAAGATGGTCTTAATTAGAATTCTCACACACATTTCCTAGGAGCAGAATCCAAGCCCAACACCCTGAAGCTTCCTTGTGCTTCCATCCTTTGGATTCTCTGTGTGCTCCATGCTGGCCATCACCGATGCCCAGGCATACTTTAATGGCAAACAGGAGTTCTTCAGGGGTCTGGACCACTAGCTTGCAAACTTGGTTTTCCGAACGTCTGGTATATTGTCTGATTATAGTTCTGGCACTACAACTGATGTAAAGGTCAAGAAAGAGAAGGGCATGAGGGAAGAGAAAGGGAGAGGGGGGGTTGAAGGGGAGGAGAGGTTGCTACTAAAGCATATACCAGAAGCAAGGATGCACCTATAAGAGGATGAAGAAAGCCTACTAAAGGATTGGTCTGAGGGCAGTTTTCTCAAGGGGTACATACTCATGACAGTGAAGCACCCAACCTGTGGTCATCTTTCAGCCTCAAGCTTGCAGGCCTCAGACCAGATCATTCTCAAAGCCCCCCATTCTAGTGCTGCCTCTTTTTCTCTGGGTGTGGCGCTTGCCCTATCACACTGCTGCAGGACTCAGAAGAAAGAGGAACAGAGGGAGGTCTGCCTGTAGCCCTATCTCAGGATGCAAAGGAAGAAGCAGTCGACCCTTGACTGTCCATTTAATCACTCAGGATTATCAGTGTAGATAAACAGCTCTGCGGACCGTCCCCAGAAACCAACTTCGCCCCTCAGCAGTCGGTCCACAGCTGCTGAAAGCTCCCAACACAGGCAGGATGGTCACTTTGTTATGTTTTACCCCAGGATGATGGAACAGCAGTCGTCCCCTGCCCTGCCAGAGCCTTCCCCAAGCTTCATTTATTCAGCCAGGTATAATAGCACACACATGCACCACTACACACAGACGCCCTTGCACCGATCCACCGGAACACCCCCACACTTGTTCTTATGCTACAGTTTGCATCCTAAAAATGCAAATGCCTCCTAAAAAAATCCTTCAAAATAAAAAAAGAGTCTTCAAAGCTTCATTCCCCAGACTGGTACCAATAAGAAGTGGTGGAAATTTTAAGAGGTGAGATTGTAGGTCATCAGGCACATGGTCTTTAAAGGGAGTTCGCGAACCCAGTTTCTTTTTTCTCTCTTTTCTTCTTAGCCATGAAGGTGAGCATTCTGATCCACCATATATTATCACTGTGGTGTGCCAGTGGGAGCCTGAAGCAAGGGCCAATCACTTGCAGATTAAAACTTCCAAAACTAGAAGCCAAAATAAATTTCTTCTTTCTATAACTGATTTATCATAGGTTTTCATTGGAGCAATGCAAAGCTGACTGAAACGCAGTGCGGGAACAGTGCCTACGTCTATTGATGAGGCATGGCATGAAAGTCCAAGCCAGGAGGAAGAAACACGTAGTAGTTTGAAATGGGAAAATATCAGCTGGGAAGAGGCAAAGCAAGCCTTAAGGAATATAGAAAAGGCAGACATAAGGAGCAGCCATTACCTTCCTCTGTGGACCTTGCTAGAATCGATTCTCTAGGCTTCCAGGAAAAGCTGGTCATGGGAATTTGTCCCAACAAAACTAACCCTGCTACGTAACAGCCCGAGGAGAGATGACAGGGGAAGCTGCTAATGGTAGGTAAGCCTTGGGCAGTGTGCACAGTGGGAATGGGAGGGAGGGGGGCTCTGATGAGAGCCACCCATATCGTGAGAACAAGGAGATAAAGGCACATTCACTGAAGGAAACAAGCACTGGCCATCCTTCCTGTGCTACTGGAGCCATGCCATGGAGAAGCCAGGAATGCTGGAGAACTCAAGTGAGTGTGTGCCCTCGTAGAAGAACACCTTCCTCTGGCGATGCCTCTCCATCATCCCCCACCCTGAGTTGACACTGCACCATCTAACTGCTCCAGGTCCATCTGACACAGCTGAACACTGCACTGTCTAAAGGATCCTCACCTATTTTCATGGCTCAGATAGTCAAGGATGAATCTGGGTCTTCTACATTTTCCCTGACTTTGTCTATTTTGTATAAATATTATATACAGCATATTGTACATATTTGTATATGTGTATATTATATATGTGTGTATATGTTTTATTCATTTGTGCATGTGGTATGCGTGTGGTGTACTTGCACTTATCTAACCCATGTAGAACCAAGTGACAAAGTTAGGTGTTTTCTACACCCACTGTCTACACTGGATTGTTTTGTTTTGTTTTGTTTTGTTTTGTTTTGTTTTGTTTTTTGAGACAGGGTCTTTCACTGAAATTGAAGCTCATAGACTGGCTGGACTGGCTGCTCAGAAGACTCCAGGAATTCACCTGTTTCTGTCTCCTCTGCTCTGGGGTGGTAGGAAACACCACTACTTATGGATACTTACATGGCTGCTCGAGAACCAAACTCAGGTCTTCAGGCTTAGGTAGCAGGTACCTGATGGACACAGCCAACTCCCGGAACCTCACAACCCACATTAAATTCTAAGAGCCCATCACACTGTGGACATGGCGCATGCCACAGACATTAGCATGATCTTTTGAGAGCTGCCCTCATTGCTGGTGATGAGACTGGCTCAGTGGGAGGACTGTAAAGTGTAAATAACATAACCACTTCTGAGTCAAGTGTGGAGCTTCCGTGTCCTGGCATCCATCCCATGGTCCTCTCCCCACCAAACTCTGAGCTCATCTCAACTGCCATTAGTTGTGATGCTTTTCAGGCTGTCACAGTTGCTGGCAAGGCCAGTCTTCTGACAAATGCTGACAGACTTCGGATATCAAATCTCTGAGCCATAAATAATGTGCTCATATTTGACCTTTACTTAGCCATTTACATGACTGTTGTAACTGTTTTGAAAGAGGACAATTTCAGGCCTGTGTGTGTTCAGGATGTGTCAGCTGTGGCCTTCTGTCCATGCTCTGGTCATTCTGCTAGCCAAAACATGGGCTAGAGGGCATATTCTGAACCACAAAACAAATCAGAGTCTGTGAGTGCTTAGGAAAGCAGCAGCCATGATCTGTGGCACTGTTATAAAGGGTTCGAACAGCAGGAGGGATCCAAAATAAAGACAAGAGTCAAGCATTTATGCCCAAATCCATTGAGTACAAGCAAAAAAGAAAAAAAGAAAAGAAAAAATTCTGGCTTTCTAGAGAACACACCTGGGAAGACCTTGATGCCAAAAGGAATTTCTAAAACTAAAACTCACGTCAACAGAACAAAGAAATAATCATAAAACTAATGTATGGGCTGTTAACAGGCTCCCAGAATTCACACATGGAAGTTCTGACCCCCTCCCCATCACACCTCTAAACAAAGCTCAAATACTTGGCAAAAAGGGCTTTGGAGCTTTCAGGTTTAGATGTGTCAAGGGCGGAAGGCTTGGGGGGCACCGTACCTTCTCTGGAAGAAGACGAAGACCTATGCCTGCACTCAAGAGAGGCAACGTGAGAATACAGCCAGAATGTAGGTAACAGCAAAAGGAACACATTCTCACTGGGAAATAGGTCTTCCAGTGCTTTGACCTTGAACTTCTAGACATCAGAGTCAGGGGAAATAAATATCTGTTATGTACACCACCTGGCCTGGGGTACTAGTTAAGGTAGCCTGAGCTCACTTTTAAAAAACAAGGCCAGAAGCACAGCTTCATGCTGAACCTATAACTTGAAGTCACAGAAAAGCTAATGGAAAAAAAAATATATTAACAGGTATACCTCAAAGAGACACCAACTGACAGTGCTCAGATGTGGGGAAGAATGAGCTTTACCTTGAACAGAAAGAGACTTTGGGGAAGAAAGGAAACAGAAAATGAGGAAGTGACTAGGATAAGCAAGCAAGTGGTCTGTGTGGGGGTGGGAGTGGACGAATTAAAAATCTGGAAAATCACTTAGTCATGATTCCACAGCATACAGCAAAGAGGGAAGCAGAGGCTGAGCCACACAGACCTCCCTCGGTGACTGTCACCCTGTCTCAGGCTGCTTTGTGTCCCTGTGACTGTGTTTCTCAGTTTCTCATTTCTGTGCACTTGGCAGGTCTGGTCTTATTCCTCCATAGGAACGAAAGGTCTGTGAAGGCAGAGACATCACTTTTTAAACTTTACTTCCCCAGTACCTATACGGAACTAGGGATAGAAAAAGAAGTGTTAGGAAATTAAGAAGGGAATGATGTGTTTGTTAATGACTCTAACAGCATATACATGCTATAGTAGCCAGCAAGCACATTTTTGGATACAAGGCAAGGTCAATATAATTGACCAGGCTTGGTCTTTCTTGATGGCATGTTTTTATTTCTTGATTCTTCAATTTCAGATGATGGGAAAAAATGCTAAACATAAAAGCCATTCTTATAGGTTATACTTTGATAGATAAATAACTATTTTATATATATATATATACTTAGAATATATATATAAATATGTATCTATATAAACATTTAATATATACATACTATAATGTATATAATAAATAATGTATTGTATAGACATATGCTATACTAAATAGCATATATTTACATATTTATTTGTATACATTTATATACATATATACATAATCAAGTTTATATACATGTACAAATATATAATTACGTTTATATCAGCATGTACATATATAATCAAGGATATGCTATATTATATATAATAATATGCATATATATAAATAAATAAAATACAACATACTTTTCTTGCATGAACTTTTCCCCTATTCTAAGTGGAGAATTCCAGATCCTTCTATTAACCTTTATGGTTATACAACCCCACCCCAATCTAGGCTTAATTTGATCCTGCTGGAAGAAAAACAACTCCAGGGATTGGGACAATCTATCACAAAGTGAGCAAGTTGCAGAGCTGCAATAGGGAAGTTGCCTTGAATGGAGGCTTCTGGTCCTGCTCTCTCATTGTTTCCCATACATCTTACCAATTAGATTTTACATTTCAGCAACCTCATTAGTTTTTCGGGCTTTATGACTCAAGCTTGAGGGGGAGGGGGCAGCAGCACACAAAACAAAGGCTTCAATGTCTCCAGAGCTGAGAAAATCCCAGCTTTGTCAGAGCAGATGCTATATATATCCCATTTAGTGGCATGCTCTGGAATGCACTTCTACACAGAAACTCCAAACCAGTTCTGAAATCTGGGCCTCAACAATGAGAAAGAAGCAAAACAGCGGGAAGTCTGAGGAAGGGGGAGGGGGACCTTGTTCTTATTATAGCACAAAGTCCAGTGTACTGTGACTGATAAACCAAGTTTAGAGGTTCCTAGCGTTGACCCACCTTTGACAAGACAGTGAGTTTTAAGTTCAGATTACTAAAAAATGAGGGGTAGGAAAATATCCTACAACTAAGATTAAAAAAAAAAAAAAAACCTGTGGCAAACCCCCTTTAATTTTATCGTAGAACATAACGTGTGTGCACGCACACGCACCATACATACAGAAGAATAGATACAGGCGGTTTTATTGACTGTGTGTGGACATATCCTACAGTCACATTGTACCGTGCTTATGCTTTCTCCTAATAGAGAAGAGCGGGGTTCTACAAAAGGAACTCCTGGCATGATGCTGTCCAAAGCAGAAGGTGCTGGCAACCCAGCAACCTAGCAAACCTTCTACAGTGATGGATTACAACAGCTTCTGCAAGGCCGCACATTGCCTCCTCTCCATTCATGGATCCCAACCAAACTAATTTTCTCTTGTGCCAATTCTATCACATCCCCAGGTTCACAAAGAAGTTTTACCAGGACATCAGAACCCAGAAGGAACTGAACATTTTTGTCCAGGCAGAAACTTAAAATAGAGCTTAAAAATAAAACAATGAGAATGAATTTTTAGCTCTGCAAAGCTCATGGTTTCTAGAAATTGCTTTTCCAACTGAAAAAGAAAAGTTGCATTCCTGCTTTCATTGGTGCATGTGCACTACGGGTTACTGAGAGACTAGCTTGGAAACCCCCCAAAAATTAATTCCATACTTGATGATAGATTCCAAAATCAACACTCAAAATCAAGGTGTAATTTGGAACAGTGTCTGGAGCACATTCCTAGTAGAGATGTCCCCACAGGCTCTTTTCAGCAGAAATAAGGTGAAACAAATAGGCATATTTTCACGTTCAGCAGCTACGTTAAAAAAGAAAAACAAACCGTAGGTAAAAATCATTTTTATTGTCAAATTTAACCCAATATGCCCCAAATATTACTTCAACATGGACACATATCATAAATGATTAACATGTGGCTGGCTGGTATGACCAAGGTATGACTATATGCATGTGTGAAGTTGTCAAAAGAATAAAAACATAAAAATTTAACAAGATGCTTTACATTTTTAAGTTAAATCTAATGTCAGTCTTAAGATTTCTCTCAATAATAATAAGAAGATTTCTCTCTTCCAATACAAACACTTCTGGTTACAAGGACATGGTTATTGTCAAGAGAAGCAGCTATTTTGGGTGATGTCTTACTCCTTAGACAAGTTCACACCCGGGCTTCTCTCTGCCCAGCCACACTGCAGCCCATCTGCTGTAAAGGAATGAGGCTGGACCAAAAGAACTACCAGCGTCCCCAGCAGACATGCAACCACAGCAGGAAGATTGTCCTAGCTTAAGCAGTTCCAAATGGTGACCTTCTGAACCTCATTTTTCCAGCTGCTGCATCTGGACATTAGCAGGGCTTAAATTAGTGCCTCTTTTGATACAGCATCTTTGCAGAGAGAGGAAAGCAAGGCTGAGCCTTGTTTAAGATGGACCTTTGAGGAAGGTTAAAGGAAACACAGCTGATACTGAGGAGGCCCTGTGTGCTTTACAGAAGTTTTGTTTTGTTTTGAAGTTGCTTTAATCATCTGACCTTCAACTCAGTAAGCACAGTCGCCTTCCCTAACTACTACAGTGATGCTATACATAAGCACGTATTTCTTTTTTCTCAAAAGTAAGCCTTACAGAAATTTTAACCTATCAATCAGAGCTGAGAAGGGGTAGACAACTCCTGCTTTTCACTGTAAAAAGCCAGTCTTTGAATTTCTCCATAAGCATATAAACTTGCAACCATGTTTCACATTTGTGTGTACTGTATGCATATGTGTGTATATGTGTTCATGGACATACGCACATGTATAGGTAGACATGGAGGACAGCGGGCAACATCAGGGCTATGTCATCCTCTTCCACGGTGCACCTAGTGTTTTGAGACAGGGTGTTGGACCTGGAACATACTAACTTGGCTTGGCTGGCCGACCAGCGAGCTCCAGGGATCTTCCTATATCCACCCTGCTAGCAAGGAAATTAGAGCCACCTAGCCTAGGCTTGACATGGGTGCTGGGGATCTGAACGCATGTCTTCGTGGCCACTCCGCAAACCCCTAACCATCTACCCAGCCCACTGCTGCCATGTTTCGCTAGTTTCGTAAATTAAATAACTGTTGATATGGAATATAGTGCTACTTCCCTTAACAGCTAATACTTTCTCTTCTTTCTCTATGTATTGATGTATTATTTATGTATTCATCAGTAAGCTGAAGAGGAAACCCAGGGTTTCATACACATTAGGCATGCACTCATCACCGAGCTACACCTATATCGCCTTCCTTAATTGAAAAATAAATCTTTGGCCCCAAATCCAATTATAAAGTAGTCATTAATGTATCCACATATGTTTTTTTTGTTTGGTTGGTTGGCTGTTGTTTTTGTTTTTGGCTTTTTAAGACAGTGTTTCTCTATGTAGCGTTGGCTGTCCTGGACTCCCATTGTAGATCAAGCTGGCCATGAACTCACAGAGTTCCGCCCGCCTCTGCCTCCCTGAGTGCTGGGATTACAGGAGTGTGCCACAGTGCCTGGCTTCAACATAAGTTTTACTTGGATCACAAGAATCTAGTGCAAAAGCCCTGGGCTCACATGCCAAATAGAAAGGCCATGTCTACTTTGTGTTTTAAGGATAGGCATGGCTTCATCTTAGCCTAACACTACAGAGATCTGGAAAGCTTCACAGAGGTCCCCTACAGTGTTTAGCCAGATATCAGTACGCATGTGTAGGTGGGCCTTCTGGGGCTGGGCAAAGAACACCTACGAGAGAAAGAACAGGCTGTCAGATAAGGAGGTCCTCTCACAGCTCACAGCGGGTGGGAGATGTTCAGATTGCAACTTGCCACAAAGAAGAGACCTCTTTAAGCCTAGAATACTCAGTAAGACCCCAGAAAAGAGAAAACTAGGGCACAGGGGAAATGGCTCAGTCAGAGAAGTGCTCTCCTTATAAGCCTAAGGACCTGAGTTGTGTCCCTAGAAGCCTGGTGTGGTGACACATACTTGTGATCCCACTTCAGGGAAGAAGACTCCAGATGCCTGGGGCTCACAGCCCAGACCACCTATTGGACAAGCATTTTGACAAGCTCCAGGCCGGAGAGCGATCTTGTCTCTAAAAACAAGGTAGGATGGGAGCTGGAGGAAAACACCAAATTGTCCTCTGGCATCTACACGTGTCTGCACACACATCTACCTGCACACACACATAAACACACAAAACAAAGACAGGCAGGCAGACAGAAAAGAAGAGGAAGAGGAAATGAGACAATAAGAAAGAGAGAAGGTTAAACGAGCCTATAGCAAGATTGTTTTACATCTAATCTTAACGATTAAAATATAAACCTGAAAACAATCAATCTGATCAACAAGCAAACGAACTGACTACTGGAAGGAAATTAACACTCTTTAAAGGAAGATAAAATTCCAAGATCACAATAGGTTCGGCATTCACAATGACTTGCTTTCAATGGTAGATTAGGAGATACATGGAAGGGAAGAAATCAGTTTAGCAGGACAGAGTTGCTCAAACCCCACAGAGTGCTGGGAAAGGCTTGTCTTCACGGGTGGCTCTGGGAGCTAACCTCTAGACTCAGGAATCGACGAGGAACTGCTGTTTGCTGCATGTTTCTATATGGCTAAGGTTTTGTTTCATGTTACTTATAGTGAATATCTATTTTTAAAACTGTGGAGCCTTGGACCATTCTGGATGAATCTACCAGAACCAGTTCTGCTAATAGCATGCTTTATGATAAATGCTTCCTTTGACTAAGGAGGAGGCTCTGGAATTGGAGTAGCTGATACGACTCAGCTCACATAGATATTTTATGAACTCCAGTAAAAGCCCTGGACACCAAAGCTCTGACAAGCCTCTCTTGCTGGCCATGCCTGACATGTCTTACCACAGACCGGTGTGAAGGGAACTGAGTGACCCCCATGTGACCCCATGGAGAGCACGCGTGCCTGGAAGCTTGCTCCATGTGTCTCTGTAGTATCAGGGTAACATCTGGTACCTCTCCTATGACAACAGCAGCATTCACATTATACAAAAGTAGAACTAAAAGTAAGAGTTGGTGAGATGGCTCACAAGGTAAGGATGCCCGCCATCAAGCCTGATGACTTGAGTCCAATCCCCTGAAGTCACATGGTAGAAGAGCTGACTCCCAAGATTATCCTTTGACCTCCACACATGCACACAAGTATGCAACACACACACTCACACACACGCATGTACCCTTAATTAAATGTAGCAGAAATATTTTTAAATATGCAATTAGAAAAGACTTACTAAATGAACCAAGCAACCAATTCTTTGGTCACATGATTCGATATACAACAAAGCTAGTATCATGAGCCTTTGGAAAAACAACCAAAGTCTGTGGAAGGAAAGCCAGAAGTGGGTCAGACATACAGCAGCCTGACCAACAGCATGGCACTCTTTGTAGTTTCCACGCGCTGAACTTTCTGCCATTTCCTTCGTGAATGAGGGTCAGACGAAACAAGGATGAACCGCATTGCTTCAGTGTACCTAAGAGAGACGCTGGAGCCTTCACTGAGTTCCTGTGATTCTCAGTGGGTCCACAAAAGAGAATGTCAGCCAACCCTCCTGCGGAGCCTGGTGAAGTACGTTTCGGAATTGTACCTCGCAGCCTTTCATCTTCTCACTTTTTGTTCATGACACCAGTCCCCCCCGCCCCGAAAAAAGTGCCTTCCTGCCCCACCCAACCTGACCTATGAATTCTAACTGCCCGTCAGTCAACCTTTACCGAAAACACTACTACAGTCTCCATTCACACTTCCCCGAGAGAAATAAAGTCTACTCCTTCTAAAGGAAACTCAAATGTCTGACCTGAGGAGCTCCAGAAAGCTACCAAGAACACAGCATAATCCTACTGCAGGACTAGATAACCTTACTTCTCCCCTAAAGCAATCTGGACTACAAAGAACACTGGCCTGGGTCCTTCCACAAGGAGAAACCATCAAAAGTCCTCTTGCAAACCTGAATTTATACATGGTGTTGAGAAAGAGAATTTCATGCCCTAATGCACTCAGGTGCAGTAGCACTTCCGGGAAGGAGGCTACTCCACTGGGTGCAAATGCAGGAAGGACTGTACAGAGCGCGTGCACACTGTGCCGATGGGCAGCCCCTTTTATTTGACCCCATCTTTCTTTAGCTACCTCACGGTGTTGATAGTGGGCCACAGTAACATCTCTGAATAAGGCAGCCATGTCTAACTCTGGCTTCCTCTCTGCAGACACTAAGCATGACTGATTTGGTAAGGGAAAACTTTCTTCCATCCCAAACATTTGATACCTATTTTTCTCACTATCCTCAATTCGTTGAGTGAGAGACAACACGGTGATTTTACATGTGCCAGCTGAGGACAAGAAAACCGACTGACCAAGTTATTTACATGTACAGCCGGATTCTTGATCTTCACAGAATTAAACCAAAGAATGCTAATGGCTTGGTCACTAAGCCATTGCACACAGAGATCTAATCCCTCTTCTAGCACAAGTACCTCGTGTAAAACCAGGAAAATTCTTATGATACCTCAGAGTATATATATTTGAAAACCTGGAGCCAATCTAGGCATTAAATAACCAGAAACTGTAAGAATGAATATTAGCCATTGGGAGAAAAATCAGGCTATTACTCTCAAAAGCAGATGGGAGCAAAGAAATCACAACTGAGAGGGAAATAAACATGTGACAAAGGTGGCCTACCAGATACACTTCATCTGGCTGAAAACCAACATCTAAAGCCAGCAATCTCCAGACATCCGCTAAAAAGGAGAACCCCTCACTGGCATGCCCTTTTGCCTTCTCAAAGCATTTCTATAACCATAGTCTATTTTTTTCATGACACTATCCCTATGAGATTGCACCATTCCCGTTTTAGACAACCCTGGTAGTGTCAAGCACCTTGGATAAGGTCACAGAGCTATTTCAGGACAAGGCTAAGACTATAATTTACTATCCTCATTCTTTCCACAACATTGCGCTATTTAGCTTATTGTTCCTGCCCCGTTTCTATTTTTAGTATTACCCTATTGGTTACTGAAAAGTGTCTCTTGACCTAATGTTCTACTCAGAACAGTTGAGGTTACCAAGGAACAGAAACCCACCGAGGGGAATGTGAGGAAAGAGAAGTAGCCAAGAAATGGCGGGAAATCCCACAGTAGCTCAGTGACCACAGGGAATATGTCTAACCCTGGGGGTTAGACCTGAGAATAGGTCAGAGGCAAAAGCATCTTCACCAGCCTTCAGTCTCGTGCCCATCTAGCTGTAGCACCATGAACTCTGCATCTTGCTTTGCACAGCTACTGTATTGTATCACCCCATAGATATATTCTTCATGGCTCATACAGAATCCAAGGTGATTATCAAGGTCTCCCAGTCCTTCCTCTTGGTTCTGTGCTTCACAGATGATACAGAAATGTGTATCATCGTTTTCCCTTTCAAGTGAATTCTGTGTTGACTAGCTGATGATAGGGTAAGCTCATATGCTGGGCCACTGAATCAACACACCAGAAAACAGCAGAATGCTACCACCATACAGGCACCCCCACTGCATTTATTTTATGGGTGAGACGATTGACACACAGTGTCACACAGTGACTTGATCATGGTGGCACGGAAGTGGTGGCGCTCTCATGCCCATAGTCCCTACACACGTGGTCTCAGAAGCAAAGATTTCATCTTGAAACTGACCATCAAACTTCTTCAGTCAAGAGCCAATGATATAGCTCTCCTTGTATATCAAGCTATATTCCTTGACACATAAATGACAACTCTTGTCATCGACTCCAGTGTGTAAACACTCATAAACACCTCCAGCTGCTCAATAAGAATGACACTGCCCTACCTTAACCCAAACAGTCTTCCAGATCTCAGACAGCAATGTCAGGTTTTACCTGATCTCTTGTAATAATAAACCTGTTTGTTTATTTTGCATGTGTGTGTGTGTGTGTGTGTGTGTGCGCACGCGCGCATGCTGTACATGTCCACGTTTGTGTGAACACGCACAGTCTCTTACTTACCCTGTAACTCACCAATTAAACTAGGCTTGCAGGCCAGTGAACTGCAGGGATACACTTATCTCCCCAGTGCTGTTGTTACTGACACGGACCACCATGCTTGGCTTTTTGGATGCTTTCTGGAGAATCTAAATTCAGGTCCTAATGCTTTAGTGACTGGGCATTCTCCCCAGCCTGAGAGCAGTGTTTTCAAAGCTCCCCTGTTCGTTTTAATGTGCAAACATCAGAGGCATTAGCAATCTTGAAATCAACTGCAGAATATATTAATACCTATCCGCTTTTAACATATACATTAGGGATTTTAAATATTGCTTCTTAAACGCGTGTGAGTGTGTGTGTGTGTGTGAACCTACACATGAGTGTAGCTTCTCACAGACGTCAACGGCAACAGATGCCCTGGAGCTGGAGTTGCATGCAGTTGAGTCACTGGACTTAGGTGCTAGGAACGGAACTCGGGTCCTCTGCAAGAACAGTGTGTTCTTAGGTGCTGAGTCATTCCCCAGACCCACACTCTTGGGCTCTTGCTCACTCTGTCCACATGTGGAGCTGCGCTCACACATAGCTGCTGTGCAAAAGGCTCTGAAAATGCCTCCCCCCCTCTGCTACAGCACGGCAAAATGTGCCGCATGTCCTGGGAGATAATCCCAGTGTGGACTCTACACTAGCCTCAAACTCCTGATCCTCCTGCTTCGGCTTCCAGAGCATTGGAACGTAGATAGGCATGTGCCATCCCATCATGGGCAGCTACCAAGGAGGGCTTTTAAGCTAAAAAGGACCCTAAAAAAACTTAAAAGCAGCATGTGTCCTTTACAGATTATTGACAGTACTGAAGTTGTCTTTTTTGTGTTTTAAACAAGAGTCAACTTTTGACCAAAGATCAAAACTGGTAGGTTAAGAAAAAACTATTTTTAATAATACCTTATTTAGCTTTATTGTTTCATTTTCAAAGTTGAGCATCATGCCGTCACATAAATCTTTGGGTTGCCCAAGCTCATACTGTGCAATAATAAAATGATTCAGCTTGAGGTGAAGAGGGTGGAGAGAAGTCACATATGTAAGTAATTCCATGTAAAACATGTCAAGAACTGAATGGAGACACTTAACCACACTTAGCATAAAGTATGAGTTGGTTTTAATTAAAAAAAGAAAAAAAAAATGAACTGGCCATCAGAAGTCAGATCACCTGAACATGGACGCCTGTCAGTCTTAGTATCAAATCACAAGGTGATTTTTCAAAATCTGTACAAAACGTTTAAAAATGGTATCTAGTGATTCTGGCTGGTCAATGCTAAATTCAGGATGGAAGATTAAAAGTAGATGAACTTGCTTACAATACATACTCAAGACAAGTAAAAGAAAAGTAAAGCAGGGGAGACAGTGACCATTAGAAATGGTTTCTAACATGTCCCAATACCTATTCAATCTAAAATGACCAGCAATGGAAACTGGATCTTTGTGAGTTATTAGAGTAAGAAGTGTCATCGTTTAGAGCCAAAGTAATTTAAAGAAACCCATTAAAGGTTCCATGCTCATTTAATTAAAATAAGTATTTTTGTAAGAATGCTGAAAAATATCATCTTAAGAAGCCTAGAATACCAAAAGCTAACCTTTAATCCCTAAAGAACATGTAGAATTTTTCTTGCTAGTAGAAATTTCTTGAGCTATATCTGAGCTAAGACTACAGGAGACTCACAACAAGGCTGCTCAACTATTGCCAAAACCAAGAAAACAGAATGGGTGAAACAAGCCTACGAACAGAACAAACCACAGCATATTGCCCTGTGTCATACAACTGCACTCAGACACCACTGCTTGCCTGGTGCTCCACTGGGAGCCAAAGCAAAAGTCTTCACACAAGCATCATGGCTTACAAAGAAAGGTTTGGTGGTGTTTATGTATGTTCATGTGATGCTGGGGGGGGGGGGTTATTTTGAATGTGTTAGTGGCATTACATCATACTTTAATATGAGCAACAGCCGTGTAAAAGGATCATGTGATAAACCAGTTAGGCCCAGTGTCTGAGATGTACCTGATCATAGATGAAGCTGCTGAGAGTTGCAACCTTTATCCTTGAATGCACCAAGCTATTATGGTTTAGAATATTGTTTCTCTGACATCCTAAATGACACCTTGGCCACACTGCCCAATAAACTAATGTGGGAGAGATCAGGTAAGAGGTCAATGACACAGCTGAACTAGCTCCAGCATATGAATTTAAACACCTGTGGCTCTCCTCAGTAGACATTTCACGCAATTCTACTGCCACACAATACATGGTATCCAGGTGGCATCTAATAATTGATAAAATTGATATTTTCTGAGATATAGAATTCTCAGAAACATTCTCAGTCACTTGGGGACTATCTCCAAAGTCCCTAGAGGTACATGACTTCTGCTTGGCCCTCCCAGTTCATTTACAAAACAAGTTGTCTGAGGACAACAGAACTTTAGGTCATTAGTGGTGGGCACAGAAGAATTTTCACACTCCCTTTATTCCTTACTACATTCTCTCCCTGAACCCCATGCAGCACTACTGCTAGGCACAACTACAAGTCCACTTGTTGGGACTGCATGCTTATAGTATCCTTAAAGTCATCAGAGCCCCTCAGCCAGACTCAGAGGCCCACTTACCCATTCTCCCCAGATGTTCGTCACGGTCCCGGCTTCGCTTCACACGTCTCTGCTCAGCGCTTCTCTGTTCTGCAGTCCAAGTGAACTTGTCACATAGCAGTCATGTGAGTCACATCCTCCTAATCCCTGTTACTCCATAGATTCTGGAAGGGCTCTCCACCGCAGGTAGAGTGAAACTCGATCCTTACCTGGATGGTCAAAGTCTTACAGACTGTGCAGTCTTGCTGGTTTCCTAGTCCTCTCCCATAATATGCTTTACAAGAATGCCCCTGCCTGAGTCACTCTGGTCTTCTTGCTATTCCTTGAACACACCATCTTCCCCTACCATCCAAGAGCTTATTTTCCACACTTGTTTTTTTCTTTGTGAAATAATCTTTCCCCAATCATTCTCCAGATCTCAATAAAACTTCTTTATTCTTAGGAACATCTTTTTTAAACAACAATCAGACCCAATTTTCTTATTATATGACCCACCAGAGATTTCATCAGTATTAATTGATAGCTACAATCCATAATTGAGTTAATCTCTCTGCCTTGCTCATAAACTGAACTTTGCAGGACAGAGGTGTCCATTTTGAGGAGAATTCACCATTCCTCCCACTTTTCCTGGAACAGACTCTGTCTGCAGCTGACAACTCAAAGTAATTATTAAGAGCAGCCCATCTGACTCACAGAGGTGCCCAACTGATCTAAACCTTACATTTTATCTTAGTTTTAATTCATCATTGAATGCCCAGGGACATATCCCAGCCACTATATCAAGTAGTTATAAAGTTATGGTTGAGTTATTAATGAGTATAAATATCTTAGGAAAGTATACCCTAATCTTGCTCAAGACAGGGTCTTATCCCAGGTTGGTCATGCTATTTAGCCAAGGGTGTCCTTGAATTTCTGGCCCACCTCCTGCCTGCTGGGACTAAAGGTGAGTACCACCACACCTGAGTTAGACATTGCAGAAGGTTAAAGCCAGGCCTTCATGCACACTAGGCAAGAATTCTACTAAATGAGCTAAAACCCCAGCCCAGTGTACCCTAATGTTCAACATACATTGTTTTCTATCTATAAAAATAAGAGGCTATGTTCCAATGTACCATATCCCTCAACAGAGAACAACATCAGGATTCCCTCCACTCCTGCAACTCTGTATTTGGCCATAGAAGCACTGGGTTTGGCTACTAAATAAGCAGGATGTTTGACAGAGAAGCAACATGGTACCCACAGCACTACAAAATGGGTCACCAAAAGATTAACTGCTTTGATGAGGTCAGTGCCTCAAAGGTTGTAGAAAGAACACTGACCTAAATAAAGGAATCAACATGGTTTATCTACCACAAAAGTTCAGCATGGAGTGTTCTCTTTTAATTACTGCACTTAGTAAATGAAGGAATCGCCTATACGCACCTTGTCGAAGACAAGCCAGGTTTATCAAATTGAGCCATGGGGGTAGAATAAAGGAAATTACATTTTCATTTATTAATAGACTTTAATCAACATAAAAATGCCTATGCTTACCAAGTATCCTTGGGAAGGGAAAGATAAAATTAAACAAAGTTCATGAAATCATCTGCTTTGGGCATTGGCTAATATTTCATCATTAATTCCATCAAAGCAGTAACAGTCCATGTAAATTACACTTTAACTATACATCTGAAACCCTTATTAATCAGACTGAAAAGAAGATTCTCAAGTTGCCAAAGAATAGAACATAACATCTAAGTGTTCCTCAGCTTGGAGCCGAGCTTCTTAAACGATGGTTCACAAACCCACATGGGTTCACATAACTGAAGTTCAAAAAAAAATTGGCAACGGGGAAAGATTTCTGAATGCCCCAGGGGTAAACATAATTCTAAATGAAATTCATACTGAATCCATGGTTTTTCTGGCAGAGCCTGCCAGTGTCGCGTCACGTGACTGCACTGGTTCTGAAACACATCATGTGCACTCCACGGTACACCTGCCATTGCCATAGGCAACACCAACACATGCCGCCTGCAACACCAGCTCTGAGTTGAGATGACTGTGTTTTATGGTTCAAACTGTCGGATTAGAAAAAGTTCTGCTCTCTGGGGAAAAAAGTGGTTCAATTTTAGAAAATAAACACTTTGAATATTTTCCTACCATTGTTCCCCAACAGCATCAAAGTAGTATATTTTTAAATTATATTGTGTTTGGATGCCTGAATTGCTGTTTAAGTTGCCTTGAATTTAAAAAAAAAAAAAGAAGAAGCATTTAGTGAATTTTTGTTTGGGTTTGAGAGAGCCTTTCTAACAATTCTAAAATGGCTCTAAAGAAACATCTACTATTTTTGTATAGTGATGTAAAGCAACATTCTTAGCATTAATGATTATAAAGTCAAAATACAGATCAACTCTGAAAAAGTGTTGAAGATATCCTGCAGTGTCAAATACTCAGCTAAGACTCTATTCTTTATGTAAAAACAAACAAACACATCCATTCCATTATTTTGCAAATTTGCCTTTATTTTTAACAAATTGTAAAAAAAATAATTATGTGTACTAAATAACTGTCTTAAAATAAATTCTCTTTTGCTTTATTATTGCGTATTTGATTATATACCTTCGTTCTATGTGCATATGCAAGGGGTCATTTTTACATGCCCATATACAAGGTGTCTGTTAAAAATTTATCAGTCAAAAAAGGGTTCTGATGGAAAATGTTTAAGAAACCAGGACACACAAGTATGCCTTTTCATCCCTCCCATGGCTTTGGAGTCACAGTGTACAACAAGAATGTAGTAAAAGAGGGAGCAGGCAATACCATCACCGGTCAAGAAAACCATGTCAGTTAAGGGAAAATCTTGCCCAGCCCAAAATAGCTTCCTAGGACTTCCCCCAAGAGAAGCACGCCACTTGAGACTGTTGTCCCTTGGGTTGAATACTGACAACAATCTCCACTGCCCGGATAAGAATCTCCAACAAAGAACCAGACAGGAAAGAGTGAGTGCAACCATCTTCAGAAGGAAGCTGGGCATCAGAATTTCCTGTGTTACTCATTTTACTGGCTTGCATTTTTGCCTGTCTTAATTACACAAGGAATCAAACTAGCAATAACTGACATTCTGATTTTACCTTCACAGACGCATGAATTTCTCAGGAAGAGAGGTACATCTTCAAATCATTAGATCATGTTGTTTATAGAAAAGACTTATAGAAAAGGAAGGCAAGCATTAAAGGCCTTAGCCAGACAACCCTCCCTTGATCTTCATCTGATGCTTTTGTCTTACGTCTTTGACGAGAATCATCCCTGTCATCAGCTGCTGCAAAATCCGATCCAGAAAGTAAATGGGGAGTGCATCTGGGCTTTTAGCATGTGGCTTTGAGGACTCTCCTATAAAGGCTGAAACTTTATGAGTAGATATACAAACTCAGAAAGGATTAAATGTATGCTTCTCCGAGGGGAAAAGAACCTTCACATTATAAATTGAGTATTGAGTTCCAAAGTTAAATTTTTTATTATCAGTTGGATTCCTGGGCTGTGTGGGAGATGGCTGCATAGCAGAGTGTTGGCTGGTGTGATTGAGGCCCTGGATTCAATCACTAGTACAGGGGTGGGGTGGGGAATTAGCAAACAAAGTCCTGACTGAAAGAAAAACAAAAACAAAAACAAAAAATAAACAAACAAAAACCTGGAACTAGAAAGGTGAGTGAGGGTGCTCACTGCTCTTGCAGAGACCAGGGTCCAACACTCACATCAGATGGCGCCAACTGCCTGCAGCTCCAGCTCCAGGACATCCAGCACCCTCTTCTGGCCTCATGGGCACCTGCACACATGTGGCATACTCATTCAGACACACACAAACACACATATACACATACTTTCACATACACACATTCACAGACATACACACACATACATAGTCCCACAGATACACACACATACAAATTCAAATAAATCTTTAAAAAATACTATGACAAGAATGAGAAGATTACTCTAAGTTTGGTGCTACTCATACGTGTACTTGGAAAATTTATGAAATATGACTTCTCACGATCAGTCTGCAATGGGGAGAATTGTAACTCTATATCTAGTCATGTAAGCAAATGTTTTTAATTTTCCAAGTACTTGCTGTCTATTATACATCATACTTTAGTGGTAAAATGGTGTGAACAATGTGACTATTCTTCCTGCCCTGTAGCATAAGGAACGAAATGACAACAAACAAATATGAAGATGATTAAAATACAGGATCACACAATGTTCTTAATTATTGTCAAGGAAGAGGAGCCAGCAGGTGTCTGGGACAGGGTATCACCTCAGATTCAGCGTTCAGGTCACGATTTTTTGGTCCAAGAAACAAAGAACAAATCTTTAAGTTATCCAAATCAGAGGGCACCAAAAAGAATGAGGATGTCAAACTGGTACTAAAATTTTAGTTAAAATCATGAATGATCATAAAGATAATAGTTACTTTAGGATGTTAGTTTCTGTGTAAGAACAAAAAAAAAGTAGAAATGGCAAAGACGTGGAGAAAATATTTAGAAACATGTGATAATGAACAAATTACTTTTCTAATTTGGACTGCTTAGCTAAGAGAGCAAAAGGAAACTGTACACCCATTAAAAAGTTACAAGGCAATGTTATGTCATAGCATTGACTCAAATTTTCTTGTTAGTTTAAACAGAACGAGGACAAAGTCACCAATGGAATCCTGTATCATCTGTCCCTATTGAACTGCCAGCAAGTGGCAACCCGTATTGAGAACCCAGCCTCAAAAGCAGCAGCACACACCTGCGTGGCAAGAATGAGCTCTCTGCCTGTGCAATAATGTGCTTGCGTGGCCTTGAGAAGGAAAACACGCTCTTCCCAGCTTTGCAAATCCAAGGAAAATGGTGTGGCTTAACAGAATCTAGCCTGCAGCATGCCGGCCCCCCACTCAGCAAATCACCAAAGTCTACACCTTCCTTAAGCTAGAGCTTCCACAGGACAGACTCTAACCCTGTAGGCCTCTCTGAAAGTCTACAGAGTCCCATGAAAGGCAGGAGTTGAACTCAGTGGTCAGGATCATGGATTGAACATCTTCAGATCACCAATAGCAATGCACTTCTGTGCATGCACTCACCAACAAACCTGAGAGTGCTGTCAATATTGGTGCCCACTTTAAAGAGATGCACTGTGTGTTGGTCATGGGAGAAATATTAGATGGGAGAAACCAGGAGACAGTGTGGTCATCTCAAAACAAATGTTTGCTTATCTTCACAACTTCACAAAGAGTTCCAGAAATTGGTTGTCCTCTGACTGAAAGAACAGCGAGATACCTGAAATACTGCGTGCGCACTTGAACTGTTAGGACCCTTCAGAGGATATGATGGTGTCTGCAGAAACAGTGATTTGTGGTCCAGAAGCATGTACGTTCTTCCCTGAGCACACAGGACACAAGGAGAGTGCAGGGGGATCTGCCTCACATTTGTCTCTTATTCAGACAAGAATGGAAATAAAAATGTAAGCACCAGCCCAGCTTATCCATGATGAATACACACTGCTAAGACAGGGACTTCCCATCACCCAGGAAACGGTTGACCTCTTCCTCACTGTGGGAAATTTTCTGGTTAATGAAATAATGATGAGTTATTTTATGAACCCAACAGAGTTCATAAAAATAGAAACTGCAGAAGTATTGCTTTTTTCATAGTTTGGAAGGAAAATTGTTGATAGACAAGGCCTTCAAATTATCACTCCGAGAGGTGTGCATGTTTCTGTGCCCACCTATGCTTACTTCCTCTCACTAAGGCAATTTCTATCAAAATAGGCACCTTAAAAATTAGTCATTTTATTAAATCCAATCTTCATCTAAGTTAATCATATATTTGAGAGGAATCTAGTACTTTATGATACTCCTACAAACAGCACAACCCATTTCACACCAAGATAACTTCTGCAACTCAACCTGAGAGATGAGAAAACACCCTCCAAAGGTTCTTCACTCCGTCAACCTTAACCTCAATCCCACAGTGTCAAAGCTCCACGTCTGCAGTGGGAATTTTGAAACTACAATTACACACAAAGATTCACTCAGCGACAGATGGATATTCCAAAGGAGGAACCGCTGTCAAGACCAACACTAACCACTGCAGGAAGAAGCCAGGACAGTTCCTTGAGCAGTTGGGCGATAAAACAGAAGCTGCAAGTGAACACAGGCTAGTGTGGGACATCCGCCACGTGGGACAGTGCTCAGAGTCAATGACCGGTAATGAATCCACAGGAAACAAGCAGTGAGTGATTGTGGATGGCTGGTCCCTTGGTTGTCTCCTCTTTTCTTCGCCTGGCTTGTCATTCTCTTTGTGACAACATCTTGCTAAAGACCGTCAAGTAACGAGACATTGGTGGAGAAACTTGACAAAAACTTACTTTATTTCACCCTTGGAGATCTCATGAGGAAATGCAACAGTTTCAGTGAGTCTAAGCATACTAATGAGAAAAGATGGTTCTAATCCTACTGTTTTCCCCAGGAGCCTACAGCCCCTGGCCAAGGTTTCTCAATCTTGGTGATACATAATCTGGATTCAGAAAGTCTTTGTTGTGGAGGGCCATGCTATACACTGTGCAATATTCAGAAACATCCCAGCCACTGCTTACTAGATACCCACAGCAATCTGGATCCTCTGCCACAGCAACCTGAATCTGTTCACACATTGCCAAGTTTCTCTCAATTTAAACCTGGTGAGATGTGCCACTCCACTCAAATCTCTTAGACTGGTTAAGCCTCATCTGTTCATATGAAAAGTGAACATAAGACCAATTTCATCAAATAATAGATGTATTAACTGAATCATAAAAATTATAATCCTAACAATAATGAAGCTAATAATTGCTGAGTTCTCATTTATGTACCAGCATGGAATAGATGAATAATTAAGTTGACTTCCACCAACCTCACAAGAGCAGGGTCTGTGTGGTGCTCTGCTATACTGTGATCATGCAAGCAGCAACTGCCACACCAAAGATTCGAACTGAAAGACTTCAAGGCCCTTGGTTCTTACTTGGTGCATACGTACGCCACAGCCAACCAGCAGTGCCGTGTGTTACGGAATAGACCTCAACAGATATTCCTAACCTTCCAACATTGTTCACCTATTTCTTTTCCCTGAATAATCAGTTTAGTGGGTTTTTCTAGCCTGCACAAAAACCTAGATAGATTTCTTAAATTCCTCCTGTAATGTATATCATAACTGTCTCTTTTCAATCTTCTAAGGATTTTGTCCTGCCAGCTCTGCTAAGAATACCTTCTTCCCAAGCTATCTGCTGGCCCCAGTGGCCCTCAGCGCTTAGTAGTATGTTACTAAAAACTGGAGCATGAGGGATGCGCTCCTTATATGTTACTTGGCATGACAGTAGCCTGAAGCTGTTAAAAAAGCAATCGCTATCGGTCTCAAATTATCATAGTTGGAGGGGTTAAAAGAGAACTTCCACAGACATTCTCTTTTCTAAATATTAAATTATACCTAGTGAATTGAAAGAAGGAAGGCCTGCCCATATTTAAGCTTCTTAACATGGGTGCTTTGGCCACCATGGTGCTTTCATCCACTTGAAACAAAACAAAAACATACAAAACAGGTTGGCTGAGCTTTCTATAGGGTTGCAAGGAGCTCACAAGGCTGGTCCACATGTAGAAACTCCTTCAATGTAGCAACAGTGTATAAGGAATGTGCATTTGAAGGTAAGAAGGAAAAAACCTCAGTTACACAGGGAAAAAGACGAAGCCATGGGGAGAGACACGTTTATATGATGTAGGTTTCTGTATCTTCCTATGATGACATGGACCATACAATGAGACCTCCCTTGGTGGCAAGACTACCAATTTGTAGGCCTTACCTGCCTTTTTCTTGTTTGTTTAGTTTCTCTAAACATGTTGGTTCCGATACCAAATCTGTATCCTGAGGAATTTTGGTTATTTTGCTTTGTGGCTGCTTCTACTGCTATTGTTTGAGCTGGGTCTCCTTACACACCTCAGGCTGGCTTCAAACTCAAGGTCCTTCTACCTGGGCTTCTATAATGCTGAAAACACAGGTGTGTACCACCATACCTGGTTCCAACACTACTTCAGAGTCTTTTGGTCTTTGAGAAGGCTCATTTCAATTAACAGTTCTGACAAAAATGGCAAACACAGCAGGCAAATTTTAAATGAAAAAGGAAAGGAACTAAGCTACCAATAAAAAGTTAAGACTTATTCATCATTTCATACTCTAGAATGCTTTTTTTAAGTAATTAAAAATAAATGAGTTAAAAAAAAAACAGAAAATATGGGGGCTGGAGAGATGGCTCAGAGGTTAAGAGCACTGGTTGCTCTTCTATAGGTCCTGAGTTCAATTCCCAGCAACCACATGGTGGCTGACAACCAGCTCTAATGAGATCTGGTCCTCTCTTCTGGCATGCAGGTTACATACAAACACAACATTGTATACATAATAAATAAATAAATCTTAAAAAAAAAAAAAAAGAAAGAAAATACCCCCCCTCAAGGTGGGAGCAGCCTTGCTAGGCCACAGAGGAGGACAATGTAGCCAGTCCTGATGAGACCTGATAAGCTAGGGTCAGATGGAAGAGGAGGAAAACTTCCCCTATCAGTGGACTTGGAGAGGAGCAGGGAGGAAATGAGGAAGGGAGGGTGGGATTGGGAGGAGATGAAGGAGGGGGCTACAGCTGGAATACAAAGTGAATAAACTGTAATTAATATAAAAATAAAAAAATTAATAAAAAAATAAAAAATAACAAGTATTGACAAAGATTTTTAAAAAACTGGACTTCTAAGACATCACTATAGGAGGGAAAAGGATACAGCTGTTAGAAAAGTATCTGGCTTCTTCTCAGAGGGCTGAACAGCAAGCTACCATAATTCCACCCAGGTACAAAGATTCATATCAAAACTTGTGTAAGAATTTCTGTCTAACAGCATTATTCATGATAGCTAAAATAACAGCAGCATCAAACATGTCATCCAAAGAATATAATCAGAGTGCCCTGCCACAGCAGGGGGCTAGTCCTTGTCTAGGAAAGGGAAAAGCAAATACTGCAGGAAGTATGCACCAGTGTGCTATACGGGAAACATGCTATATGAAGAAAGGCAAACACATAAGGGCATAAATTGTATTAGTTCAGCTCCCTGAAATTTCCACTAGGCAAGAGCATGACCACAGAAAGCAGGGAATACAAAGAAGGGAATCAAGCAGGTGGAGTCATTCTAGAGTTAGATAGTGGTAGCAGCTCCGCAGAGTAGCGGACCACTAGAGAAGCCCACTTTAAAGTGATAAATTACTGTTTTGTGAATTGTATCTCAGTTTAAAACGATGCTAAAATTGGGTATGGGGGCATATGCCTGTCATCCCAGCATTTGGGACACAATGGCATGAGGATCAAGAGTTTGAGGCCAGCTTTGGCGTAGGGAATGTGGAAGAGGAAGGAAAACGGGAGGCAAAGGAAGATAGGAAAAAAGGAAAGGAGGGGTGGAGGTAGGGAAGGAAGGAATAAGAAAACACTCAGCACAGACATCCAGTGGCTCTTTTGCTCTGTGAACAAAGGTTTTTTTCTAACAAAAATCATTTCCCTGCTGTCTTGGGCACCAGGGCATAGGAAGTGAGCAACTCAGGAGGGAAGCCCTACAGGACAGCCCACTGATCCAAAGAGATTAAGACACTTTTGGTGCAAAGAACCACTCAACAAGTAACAAGATAGCCAAACGGAAGAGAGAAAGGAAAGGCATGTCCTAGGAAAGAAAGGCAAATGCCAGATGAGTGTTCTCACCCAACTGCTGTTGGCTCTTTGATCACTCCTGGGGTGTTAATACAATCATAAAGTGGATTCTGCATCCCTGAGTGAAGAAAACACTGTAAATCAGGATCATAAACTCCCCAGGTGACAGACATACAATCAACTAGAGTCATTTCTCAGCCATCTTGTTTTCAGCACTCTACAGCTATGCCCTGCTCATCTTCCCTCCTTCTGGCCTCCAGGCCTTCACTTCTGCATCCTCCAGTATAAACACACCACTAGGTTCCCATGGAGCCCCAAGTAGAGTACATATTGGCTTTCTCTAAGTACATGCTCTCCAGGGCAAACCTCACACCCACAGGCTTCCTGCTCTCCGGATGGTAGCCAGATAGGTGCTGTTGCCCATACCATCAATCATTCCTTTGTTCCCTCAGCCCCTCATCAAAAGGGAATTGCAGGGGATCACTGAGGATACTGTGGCAATCCAAATCTGACATCTCTGCTGTAAGACGATCTGCAGACTAGGATCAGACCCAGAATTCTCTGAACAATCACCAGTGGACTTAGAGTATCAAGCGGCCTGATTTCAGTACAAGGACCCATGAGACCTCTAAAAGAGGCAAAGTTGGAGAGCAGGTGGGAGAGTGAATGTGAAGAAGTCAGGACTGCTCCAATGAGGAAAACACAAAAACAAACAGCAACAGAAACAACAAAGAAGACATAAGGAGCCCAATGCAGGAGAGGAACATGTGGATTTGAAGGAGTAAGTTAAGACCATCCAGCCAAAGAACAAAGAAAACTGAGAGGAGACAGTATGCAGGATGGGGAAAGTGGGGGGAAGGCTGATGGGTTCAGATCTTTCTACCAATGTATGGCCAAGGGAACAAAGGCAGCCACATTTCTCCAGAGAGGGGATAGCCGCTGGCCTGTGGGAATAAAAAAAATTAATGGCACGTGGAAAAGCAGTCAATTCATAAGAAAGATGACAAGACCAACCAGCACCATAATTATGTCAGCATCAATTATTTGAGGAAAGCTTATTAGATGCCAAGAACAGCACTGTTTAAATACATGATATTATTTCTCAGAACAGCCTTGGGTGATGGGGATGTGTGGTCTTCATTTTGCATGTGAGGAAACTGAAACTCACGGGAGCTTAAGTCACTTGGGCATACCATGCAGCTAGCATGTGTATACAACAAGAGCTAAATAAACTCTCCCTGCCCTGCTGTGATGGCTATTCTTTTTGTTTTGTTTTGTTTTGTTTGAGACAGGGTTTCTCTGTGTAGCCATGGCTATCCTGAAACACACTCTGTAAACCAGGAAGGCCTTAAACTTACAAAGATCCACCTGCCTCTGCCTCCTGAGTGCTGAGATTACAGGAGTGTGGGTGGTAGTCCACCACACAGCAGTGATGGCCATTCTTGGTTGTCAACTTGACAACCTCTGGAATTAACTAAAACTCAAGAGTCTAGGTATACCTGAGGCATTTTTCTTGATTTGAAGTAGAAAGACCCACCTCTCTCCATTCATACACACACACACACACACACACACACACACACACACACACACACTGCGCGTGTGTACTGAGTATGTGAATGTATGTATGTATAAACTTATCTTTTGTTCCTCTAGAGAACCCTGATTGATACACCTGCCTGATCCTGCTACAGGTTCCTGCCCACACCAAGAACAAGAACAGCCACAACGTGGAGCCGAGACCTATGCAAGACATGTTTATCACCACTGTGTTCTTAAGTCTTCTCAAGAGCTGTGTGATATGAAGCTCCTTTTTATACCTGGGGAAACTGACAGAGTCAAGCCAGCTACAAGCATAAACATAAAAATCCCAGGCTTGGAAAGTCACAGGACTGGAATCTGAGCCACCTAAACCCATAAAGCTGTGGGATAGCTTTTCCTCATCAGATTGGATGATTATTAATTTTAAAAACTAAAACAATGAGTCACAATTTTATCTGTGATCAGTTTAAAGGCTTTTGAAAAAGAGCATAAAATTGATGTTACTTCTGCAATCTTCATTTATAATCTCTGCCCCACAGGGTTGGGAGCTCGCGATTTATATCGCTGCATGTCACCTCACTCTGACAGCTCGCACAGATGAGATAACCTCAGCTACAAGAAAGAAATGTGGACCGTGTCTACCAAGACGGGCAGAAGAAATGACAGTTAAGTGGGCCACGTGGAGTCAGAAGCGCTTCCAAAATGTAAGCTAAACGTATTGGCACCCCAAGACTGAAAATAAATGCTATTTTCAATCAAAGAGGTCTATCCTGATTTCAAGACTACATGAATGGGGATGTAACTCAGGGGTAGGGCACCCTCTTAGCACGTGCAAGGCTCTGAGGCTCAATGCCCAGAACCGTAAAAGTGATTAAAAATACAAACAAACACAGACAGAATTTACAGAAAGAAGAAAAAGTGAACTACACTCCTGAATTCCTAATTGCTCTACCATGACCCTCCCTTCAAGGCCTTCAAGCAGCAACAAAACTCGAATGCTTTTTACTTTTCCCACTGTGCCTACCAAAGAAGAAACGTCT
The DNA here is from genome assembly GCF_907164565.1 of Psammomys obesus. Classification (NCBI taxonomy): domain Eukaryota; kingdom Metazoa; phylum Chordata; class Mammalia; order Rodentia; family Muridae; genus Psammomys; species Psammomys obesus. The sequence goes on from NW_026596101.1 coordinate 16,031,702, forward strand.
TTTCTGTTGGGTCAAAAGGACTGTTCTTTTCCTGCAATCTATTCACTCCCCAGAAATCATTAATGAGTTATCTTTAGTATAACAGCCAATGTTTCAATAAACCATCATATATGATTTGAGGATACTGCCTCCTAAGCCAAACAAAAAACGAAAAAAAAAAACTTCTCTAAGAATGAACAGTGTGTACAGGTTTAAAAACCAAAGGTAACTACCAGAGAGCTCCCTGTGGGCTCATACTTCAGTGGCAGGACAAGTGTAACACAGCTTCACACTTAGATCTGAAAATTGGTTTGAAGAAAGTCATGTAATTAGACATGCTTTGTTTGAACCAAAATGCCTTACAAATTCCTGCATCCTGCTACTGAAAATGTTATCAACTTACACAGATGGCTGTCTCTCAGCTGTTGCAGTTCTCATGTGTTAGAATCAGAAATGAAGGGGGATGAATTCTCCTGTGGCTCCTGTGGCCTCTGTCTAGGTGGTCCCAGTCCCTCTGCTTTAACTCTGCAGTTCCTAGGCATCACTCGCTTGTGGCAATGCGACAAGGTGGGATATTGAGCTTGTTGTCAGCGAACAGATGTGGCCTAAGCAAAAAGTCAGTCTGCCCTGGCTTTTGTTTCAGGAGGAACAAGATATCTACAGAGACAGTGTACAGAAGCCACACATCAACAGTGCATCCAGGTGGGCCAGAGGCTTTAACACTTAGCCATCTCAAGAAACTCCTACAGACACTAAAAACAAGCAGAACAACAGCAGCAACAACAAGACCTTCAGATTACGCTCTATTTTTAGAACAAGAATGATTACGTCATATACCATAACATTGAATAAGCTGTACTAAAACTCAATCTTCAAATAGAAAAATTTAGATATATTCTAAAAATATGTAGGGCTGGAGAGATGTATCAGTAGTTAGGAGCACTGGCTGCTCTTGCAGAGGAACTGAGTTCCATTCCCAGCACCCACAGTGGCTCACAATCATCTGTAGCTCCAGTTCTAGGGAATCTGATCTCCTTTTCTGGCCTCTGCAGGAACCAGGCATGCAAATAGTATACAGATTTACATGCAGCCAAAATCTCCTACAATAAATAAATAAATAAATAAATAAATTTTAAAGTCAAATTTAAAGCGTGTATTGTGTATTTATATTTTTTAAGTATGCTCTTTTTAAAATAAGACTGGTTTATTATATTGGCCATGTATAGAAAAATATTTTTTTAAATAAGTGAGTTCTTTTGTAACACAAAGAGTTACACACAATACTCTATATTTTCTTTAATAACAAGAATGTTCTACATTAGGCTTGCTTTAAAAGAGGTAAATATTTTAATGTGTGCTAAATGACACCTATTAAAATATACTAAGGTGTACAAATGAAAATGTGTTATTCGGGGAGCAGACAAAATCTATGCAGAATAATACCAAAAAAACTCAAGACACTAAGAATAAATGTAAACAAAAGATGAGCCAAATAGTCTACTTATAGGCAGTTCCCCCAAAATAAATGCCCACCATCCATGAGCAAAATGTATACAGATGACCAGGGCAGAAAGGAAGTCACTGCCCAAGGCAGTGAGAAAAGAGATTAAGTAAAATGTGTGGCCTACTAAACCCACAGCAACAGAAATCACAATCTAGACGGGCAGTGGGGGCACAAACCTTTAATCCCAGCACTCAGGAGGCAGAGGCAGGTGTATTTATGAGTTCATGGCCACCTGGCCTTCACAGTGAGTTCCAGGACAGACAGGGTTACAGAGAGAAATCCTGCCAGAAGGAAGGAGGGAGAGAGGGAGGGAGGGAGGGAGGGAGGGAGGGAGGAAGGAAGGAAGGAAGGAAGGAAGGAAGGAAGGAAGGAAGGAAGGAAAGAAGGAGTCACATTCTGCAGCACAAACAAACCTCACAGATACTCTGCTACTTTAAGGAAGCCATTGAACAAAGAATAAATGCCATGGAGTTCAAAACAGGGTGGAACTACATCAGAGTGACAAGAGGACAAACTGCAGTTTCTTCCTGACTGAGGAGGACAAAAGAGTCTTCTACAGGGATGGAACTCTTTTGGTTGTTGATTTGGGCAGTAGCTGCATAAGTTCCAGTCTAAGATAAATAAATGGATAAATAGTGCACATTGGTCCAGAGGACATTGCTATTTTTTATATGAGGGTAGAACTTTATGTTTGTTTGTTACCCTGACAACTGAATGGTCAAAACTAAAACACCAACCAAAGACACAGCACGTGGCTCTCAACCACCTTCACTCACCACAGAGGCAAGCAGACCAGTCACAGAGCATCAGGGACTCTTTATAGTAGGCTAGCTGGCAAGGGCACTAAGTCAGTAAGTCACCTGGCCACCTGGCCTTCTGTAAAAACAAACAAAGCCTTAATAAGAGGTCACACTTTTAATTATAGGCCTGATGCCAGATTTGTTAGATAGAATATCACACGCCCTCTTTTAATTAAACAAATCACCTAAATAGCCACTTGTAAAAAATGAAGAAAGGTAAAGGATGCTACAGAGCATCTTCTCATAGGAACAAGAGAGGCCTACTCCCCGGGAATCCTCTCAGGCAGGGCTACTTTACTGGACGCCAAAAGCTAGGGAGACTGAAGTGAAGTAACAAGAGGGAGCAGAGGGTGATGGCCGCCTGATGTCCCTGCATCCTACACACCTCATGTGTCCACAGTGACCTAAGCAGAACAATGAGAATGGCTTGAATCCCCATTTGGATACAAGTGTTGTAGATGAAATGAGGAAATTCCTGTGCTATTTCTGTAGCTAATCGAATAGGTGTTGCCTCAACTACAACCAGAAAATACTCAGGTTCCTGATAATGACACTGAGAGCCTTATAAACAAAAACACTGTACCTAAACACAAAATATAAACTGGATATCTTTAGTGTCACCTAAACACAAAATATAAATCAAATATCTTCAGTGACAAGTTTCCCATGGCGCTAAGTGAAGGTCATTATTTTGAACACAAATTCTGAGATTTATATCCAGTACAAACACACGTTCTTTAATGATGGGAAATTGCTCTGAAAAATAAGTTGCAAGACGATTTCACTGTGCTCTGAATATCATTGCTACATGCACTGGAATTAAGATGGCTCCAGTGTAACCAGGTAAAACAATCTTATAGAACCATTGTCATGTATCTGGTCCATTACTGACCAAAGTGTTCTTGTGCACCATGTGGCTCTATTGTGTGGTATGAGGCTAACAGATCAGGTAGAGATGGATATAGAAGAAGAGCAATGCTGTGTATAGGGTGTTGTTGTGAAGCACACTTAATACACATCACACAGGATGATGTTGCTGCTCAACCAGGGTCACCCCCAAATCCGGAGAATAGGTTGGCATACCTGGAAAGATGCTTTGGATCACCCCAACTTGATGGGGTTTAGAAACACACTAGATAGGGATGTTCTGCAGCCTCCTGTGACATACAGGACAGCTACCACCAACAAATGACTACCCAAGGCAAACGATGAAAGTCTTAAGGTCAAGAAATGGCACATGATAGCCAGACTGGGAAAATGCAAGTATTCCAGAAGGTCTACTAGCAACTTAGAAATGTTAAAGACTCTAGAGGGGGGGGGACAACAAAACTAGAATAAAAGGAAAAAAAAAAAACAAACAGAAAACCCTTTAGTACTCTTAAATGCAGTTAAATATCAAGTGCTATTAATTTCAGTGGCTGGAAAAATTGAACCATTTGAGTCTCTCAGTGGCAACTTACATGAATAAACTATAATCAGATCACATTGTGAAACATTTTACAGCCAGTAAAAATGGTGATTTTTTTTAAATATTTTAATTAAAGCATGATTACATCACTTCCTCCCTTTTCTTTCCTCCCTTCAACTCCTCCCATGCTCCCCTCACTCCCTCTCAAATTGATGGTATTTTCTTCCTTTGATTATTGTTTGCTTTACACATAAACACACACACACATATATCAATCTCTTTACACACTGTGTTGGGCATTAGCTACCCTTGCTGCCCTGAGCATCTGCATGCATGGTTCATGGATTATTATTAATACATACACATTATTGATCTATATATCTATATATACATACATGTATAGACAGAAATATATAAATACAACCTACTGAATCAGTTTGGTGTTGCTTGTGTGTATATCATTTCATTGTTGATCACTCTGTATTGTATTCCTGCATTTAAAGCTGAGGAACCATCATGGAATGGAGGGCAAAAAATGTGTAAGGGCCAGAGAGCTGGCAAGTCTGCTGTGAGATGGCTCCAAGATAAAGAGCATCACTGTGTACTGCCTGAGCACACTCCCCTACAAATCCAGACAGACCAGCTTCTCTCGGGCAGTGTTGTTCACATGGGGAGGAACAGTTGGTACAAGCCAAACTGTTAATGCTGATTTCTCTGAAATAGCAGGATCTGAGATGAAAAGGAAGGTAGACAACTTGCTCTTATATTAATATTCTCTTGGGATTTAAGGGCCCTAGAAAGTAAACTTGGGCTTAAGAAAGGGAGAGAGGTAAGGAGAAGAGAGGAAGGCGGCACATGAAAGTGGGCAGGAAATCATTCTGTTGTTCCCGTTTTCACCAGCCAGTGCTGCTGTTGGTCAAGTCACTGCAGAAATGTAGGGAAATAAAACCAGAAACATCAAGAGCTCTAAACGTCTGGCTAGCAGCTTGTGGTCAGGCCCCGCAACAGAACACAGCAGTCCCACCGGCCTGCTCTCACTGCTTTCTGTTTTCTTCCACTACTCATTTGACGGTTCTGCACCAGAGGCTGTTGGCGGAATCAAGGACAGCTACATCAGCACAGAACTGCCTGCTCTGAGGAAGTCTCACTCTGGCCAGCACAGATCTGTCTCCTCCTGAAGACCAACTCTCAGCACAGATCCTCCTTAGCCAAGGCCATGAAAGGAAGGCCGCCTCCTCCAGGTTCGCTGACTATTACTCAAAGCACAGAGCTATGTTTCCCAGGTTCTGATGCACAAATCAAGGATTCTCAGCATGCAGTGCACGGGTATTTCTAACAATGCACGCACAGTTATGCACACACCTGAATGCTGTGGTGGTTACACCTTTGATGGATACACACTTGCCATGTTTCCTACATGCACAGGATGCAGGAAGCCTACTTTACGATAATAGAGTAATGAGGTTTACAAGATTAAAGGTTTGAAAACTTGGGCCAGTGTGAACTTTCAAACAGCCAAGACCATGTATGCATGTGTGCACAAGTGTGTGTGTGCGTGCTTCTTAGCATGTGTGTGCAGGTGCGCGTGCCTGCAGACCCATACATGTGGAAGCCAAAGGAGGATGTCAGGTGCTCTGCTCTATCACGCTCTGACTCACTCCTCTGAGAGAGGGTCTCCCCTTGAACATGAAACTAGACTGGCAGCCAGCAAGCCACAGTAACCCTCATATCTCCACTCCCCAGAGCACTGGGGTTATACAGTGGGTCAGAGGTTTAGGTAGGTGCTGGGGATTTGGACTCAGATTATCAGGCTAGCAAAACAAGTGTTCTTATTCACTGTGTCAGTTACTCTTCTGAGGCTATGATAAAACACCATGACAAAGACAACTTTGAGAATGAAGAGTTTATTGGGGATTATGGTTCCACAGGGCTAAGCAGAGTCCACAATGACAGGGTGGAGGGAGCAGGCAGGTATGGCAGGTGGAGCAGGGTTCAGAGCTCACGTCTTGAACCACAGACACAAAGCAGAAAGAACAAGCTGGGAGTAGGGAGAGGCTTTAAGTTCTCAAAGCCTGGCCCTAGTAACATACTTCCACCAACGAGGCTATACCTCCATGCGGCTCAAAGAGTGCCACTAACTGGGGATCAAGTCTTCAAATGTCCCAGACTACTACAGGAGACATTTCTCATTCTAATATACCGGTGGTTCTCAACCTACCGAATTCTCGGACCCTTGAATACAGTTCCTCATGTTGTGACCCCAACCATAAAAGTATATCATTCTACTTCATGACTGTCATTTTGTTACTGTTATAATCATAATGTGAATATCTGATATGCAGGATCTCTGACATTCAACCCCCAAAACAGTCACAACCCACAGGTTGAAACCACTGCACTAAACCATCTCCCCGTCCCCCAGCCAAGACCTTTATGGTTTGCTTCATAACTATTCTCAGCTTTCCCTGAAGAGGTCACTCTTGGGTCTCTAGGTCCCTTTCTATACAGAATTATGTGTAGGTAGTTTGCACATAAAAAGATTAATAAAACATGAATGTTTTTCTTAGTTACAAAATAATGATTTAATAGCATACTATTAATCCAGTGTTGGTAAAAGAGACTAGGAAAATATATTTATCTTTCCTGAAGTATAATCTCAAAGAATTCCACCCATTACCCTGTAAGGGGATGAACATCTTGGGGAGCCCTCCGGTGGCTCTGGCACCTTCTTTCATACCAGAATTGAATGATGATGGTGGAAGCCAGATTTCACAGTCCTCTCCATGGACTGCAAGGGAAGGTGCCAATCACAGCACTTCCCCCTCTTTGCTAACTGGCTTGAGACCCACCAAAAACACCCACATCTGAAAGTTAACACGTCTACATTTAGAGCATGACTCACAGGACAGTGGTTGTTGCCTGCCAGACCCAGACAGCAAAGGGAACAGGGAGTGTCAAGCTGTTTGTTCCTATGGAGACCTGTGGTCATATCATAGTACCCATCTAAGACAGACAGAACACCCAGAGCTCAGGGACTCTAAAAAGTGGGAAGTACAGAGCTAGTAGAACACCCACCATCAGGGTGGGGAGGGGCATTAGGAATGAAAGGGTTTGATGTTTCAAACATACAAATACTGAGGCCAAGAGGACAGTGAAGAAAACAGGACTGGAGGGATGAAAAGATAAAAATAACAGCTGTGTTCTCTCACATGTATGCATCATACACATACGTTTATGACAGAAAAAGCAGATAGAGGAGGAGAAGCAAGAACAATGGGGATGGAGGCAGCTGACATGCAAATAATATAATAATATAAGCAGCATACAATAATATAGAAATACCATAACAAGACCCTTCATTTTGTAGGCCAACAAAAATTAATTTTAAAACTTACTGAGGCCAGTACATGAGGACTGGACTCAGAACAAGAAGCTAGCTAGGGAGAACTATGGCCTGAGTTGCTTACCCCAACTTTTTAAGCTACATGAAGTCATGTGTTGTCAGTAGCAGACCGAAGGCCCATGTGAACATGTATGTCTGCAAACCACGTTGAGCATGTGAGTTCAGGGTACACAACTCCCAAGATGTACCAGTGTCCAAATAAAGTGCTTGGGTTAGTACCAGGAGATAAAGATAATTATCTAAAATTGAGATTTTAAAGAAAGTGGACAATAAAAAACTTTACTGTGTTAGCCACTTTTTTGCTTTGTTTTGCTGTGTGTGTGTGTGTGTGTGTGTGTGTGTGTGTGTGTGTGTGTGTATGTGTTATGAGCATCGTGTATTTGCAAGTGTATACACAGGTACATACATCCATGAGTGCACAGCGGCCAAAGGTATCCTGCTCTAAGCTTCCACCTTACTCTCTTGAGACAGGTCTCTCACTGAGCCTGACACAAGGCCAGAGAGCCCCACTGATGCTCCTATTTCCATTGCACACAGTGCCGGGGTTACACCACACACAGCCATGTTGGGTTTTTTTATGTGGGTGATGCAGATTTGAACTCAGATGCTCAGGCTTTCAGGAGCAAGTACTCTTATCCACTGAGCCTTCTCGCCTGCACCTCTCTTAGCCATTTTAAGACTAAATCTCACCAGTGTCCAGTAGATCCACAATATAACAGTGGATCTAGAAACTTTTCATCTTGCAAAATTAAATGACATTAATTAATCATCAACTTCAAGTGGACAGAACAATAAATGGAATCTTTTGTGATCAGCTTAGTTCATTAGCATAATGTCCTCAAGATTCATCCATACCATAGTATATATAAAGATTTCCGATCATTTTTAAGACTGACTAATACCCATATACACACACACACACATATATTTACATCATCTATTCATCTGTTGGTTGCTTCTGCCTGTTAGCTGTTGTGATCAAGAAAATGGGTGTTAGATCTCTCTGACTCGCCAGTTTCAATTCACTTGTATTTGTGCCCAGAACTGAAGTTGCTGGATCATGTGGCAGTTCTATTTTTAGTCGTTGAGGAATCTTGATACTGTTTCCGATGGCAGTTGCTCCATCAAATGATCCATTAGCAGTACTCAGAGTTCCAACTTCTCCATAGTCCCACCAACGCCTTCTCCTTTCTGAAAACATGGTAATCATCCCAATAGACAGGACGTGGCATGCCATCAGGGCTTTGACTTGCATTTCTCCAGTGATAATCGCTTCACCTGCTTGTGGCTCTTCCTAGATCATCTCCGGATGATCTAGCCCGTTGCCAGGTTTTGGTAAGATTATTTTATTTGTTTCCTTATTATTGTTGTCAGGTTGTGGTCGGGTTTTCATTTTTGCATGTGTGAATGCATGTTCATATGCACATGTGGGTGAACATTTGTGTGGAGCCCAGAGGTTGAACTTATATTGAGGCAGGGTCTCTCAGTAGGGTCTAGAGCTCACTGATTGGGTTAGTCTAAGTAGTCAGCTTGACGCTAAGACCCTGCGTGCCTGCTTGTCTGTCAAGTTCTGCTATTGCAGGTGTCCGCCAGGCTTACCCAGGAAAGATTCTAGCTAATGAGCTGTCTTCCCAGCCTCTACAGTTCTTTGTAGAATTTTGATCTTAGTGCTTCATCCAGTACAATGCTTTGTACAGATATTCTGTGATCCCTTTGCTCTCTATGAATTGTGTCCTTTATGAATACATTTTCCCTGAAAGTCATTGGCAACCCCAAGATCATTTAGGGTTCTCCTTAATGTTTCCTTCTTGGTTTCTTATCATCTAGAGCCTTATAGCTTTTGTGTCCGATGCAAGGTAAGAATCGAGCTTCAATCTTCTGAATGTGGATATACATGCCCCCATCCTCGTTCACTAAGTAAAAGGTCCTCTCCTTTCTTGAGTGCTCCAGGCACTGACGTGAAGGAGCACCTGGCTCCTGACCGCTCTCTTCAGTTTCTCTGGTCCGGCTGTGTCTTTGCATCAGCTCCAAGCAGCTTTGATTAATTGAGGTGTGTAATGTGCTTTGATGGGCGCATCCTCTAACTTTGGGCTTCATTTCTCAACCTTGTTGTGTCTGTAAAACATAGTTTTATGCTACGATATTTCAGAGTCAGGTTTTCCCCAAGTCCAAGCCAGTAACTGTACTCTTTCTATCATCTACACAACTAGAATGCAGAGGCGGGAGCACTGGAAGAATTCACCAGCAGAGCCCAGAGCCCAAAAACTTCCTGGCTCAACAGTAGGTGAAGACACTCAGGGCATCATGGTTGCAAGCTGAGGGGACTGAGGCTAAGGGCACAGGTCCTAGAGTCAAACAAAACTGGGTTCAGGGCTCAGTACATAAAAATAGCTTGCCCCGAAGCCTGAAGGCCTAAGTTTGATCAGCTGCACCCCATGTAGGTGGAAGTACAGAAGCAGCTCCCCAGCGTTGTCCTCTGACTTTCATACATGTGCTGGGACATATGTGCACCCCTCCACATCACACACATACACCACATAATCATCATCAATATATAAACAAGTTGGTCTTTTTTTTTTTTTAATGTTGAAAGCTGGGTTTAAGTTTTGGCTCTGCCAGTTTTTGTTCAAATTGCCTAACAGACTTTGCCTAACCTTAGTTTTCTCATTTTCAAAATAGAGACAAATGCAGACCCCACCCTCCAAGTGTTCTTCAAAGGTTACATGTGATGTGTAAGTGGCACCACAGTGCCACTCCTTATGGGAGAATAAGCACAGTGCTCGCCTGGAGCACAGAGCACAGCACTAACCTGGAGCACTGTGCATAGCACTTACCTAGAGCACGGAGCACAGTACTTGCCTAGAGTACAATCAGCACTTGGAAATTTTGACCGTGAGCTCATTACTAGTGCCTTTCAGTAATCATAATTTCAATTTCATCAGTAGTGCAGCTTTTAAAGAATAAAATGTAATGTCGTGAAAGCCAATGCCACATACAAGGAGCATTCCTGAGACCCAAAGGACAAAAGGCGTCTACTCGGGGTAATTTACGCTGCCTCTGTGAAAGGCTGGACTCACTGACACAGAAAGCACATGGAGGGAAGAGGTCGGCTCCACATTCAGTGTAGGACTGTACAAGTGCAAGACCCAAACCACGAAAATTGTATGAGAAGCAAACGTGCAGAGAGAGGCTGCTGCTGCCAGCCAGGCCTGTTAGCCTTTAAATCTTGATCTGGCCATGTGTTCACCAAAGGCCAACTTCATAAATAACCGCCGAGATGAAGGAAACCTGACAGGTCCCCCCCCCCCCCCCGTGCCCCTGATCACAACTGTTTAGAACTGTGCCCATGTTTGCTGATCTTGCAAACACCCTGCTTTATTCTGACATCCGCCTCTCTTGGTGAAGCTCACTCCACCAGAGACTCTGCAAGTAGAACATGGCATCCAATCTTCACTCCACGGCCTGAGTCTCTTCTTCCACCAGAGAGAGAAGCTGATATCTTGGAACAGGCCCCTTATCTGTTTGACATTGTTCTTTGTGTTCTGATAGGTCTTCTAGAAACCTCTCTTTCTCGCCTCCCTCCATCACTCCCCCTTCTCTATGCTTTCTCTCTCCCTCTCCTTTAACCCTCTGAAGAAATAAGTAATCCTAGAAGTGTTTAGTAAACACCTTGACATGAAGCAGAGCCAACAGCAAAAAGCGGATCAGAAATCAGGTCCCTAGCAGTAACCTCTGGATAGAACCAAGTACTCAGGGCTGGATGGAGTGAGCACATGTATGAACTAGCACAGCTTCTCTGTGGTTTCAGGTTGGCTTTACCCCTCACCACAGAATTGCTTTTGACCTGACCAAGCTCTAGTTCTACAACAAAACTTATAAATAACACATATTTCTCAGTATTGGGTACTAGATGTGTGCCCTTTGGGCCTTTGAACATCAAAAGAATGAGATCATACCTATAAGAAACAATATTGTTTAAAGTGTGTTTGTGGCAGTAGAAACATATCTTACAAGAAATTCAAGACTTTGCTCCTGGGGGCAGTTAATATTGCTGAGACGCATTTCTGTTCCTTCCCTGTGGGAATATCATCTGCCCTACTTGCAGAGACAATCACTTATGGAAGGACTCTGCACACTTGATGAGACATTAGACTTCAGAAACTTATTTCTTATCAGGACTCAAAGAGCTTCATGTTCTTTTATGTCAACAGCTTGTGAAGCATTAGAAGCAGGTACACATGCATCTGAGGCAGCAAGGTAAAGGCATGCCACTGACCAAAATCAGCAGACAATAGGCAGATGCTGACAAAGCCAGGTTCTTAGGGATTCCCTATTCTATTCTATTCTATTCTATTCTATTCTATTCTATTCTATTCTATTCTATTCTATTCTATTCTATTCTATTCTATTCTATTCTATTCTATTCTATTCTATTCTATTCTTCTATTCTGAAAGTCACTTGTGTTCTAAACCTATGTTTAGTAAGGAGCATTATCAGAATAAGATTGTCCTCTTTATCCACATTTCCCACAGTGGACTGGTTGATTCCTCCATCAACTCTCCTCTGCTTCTTAGAACATCAAGAGTCTGTATCAAATAAATCTGAGACACAAAGATACCCAAATTTGTTAGTGGTTGACATTTCAGAACTTTACATTGTAATTGTCCAGAAGGCTAGATTAGACACCAACACAAGTGAAGGGCTTCTATGGGCCTAGTACGTATATATGTACCTTGTGTGTGTGTATACTTGCTAAGGACCACCATCACCCTGGTTAACTGTGGTTAGCATCCCAGCCTTGGTTAACATCTCAGCCTTGGCCAGGCATTTGTAGCATATGCTTTTAATCCTAGCACTCAGAAGCCAGAAGCAGGGGAATATTGGAGTTATAGGCCAGCCTGGTTTACAGAGTGAGTTTCAGGACAGCCACAGGCTAACAGAGGAGCCCTACCTTGAAAAACAAAACAAAACATCCCAGTCTTAGTTGGCATCCCAGCTCAACCACAGTAAGCATGCAATCTTTCCTTATCTGTGAATAAGAATGAAGACATCACTGATTTCATCCAGTTAGTAAATACAAACACTTAAAGTAGACACCAGAGACATTCTAACAGGGCTGATGCTATGGTGCTTACACACTGGGTCCCCATAGGTGTTGGAATGTATAACTTCCCACACTTGCATGATTACAGAACTTTAGTTTTCATCAAACATCCATGGCACTAACCAATATGCAGAGGTCTACTGTATGTTGGCACTCTATCTAATGTCGCTGTTTCTCTTGCATGGAAGTAGAAACAGGTCTTTCACTGGGATCTTGAAGCTCACCAGGACCTGCAAGGATCCCATCTGTCTCTGCCTCCCCGATGTGGGTATTGTGTATGCACACCAGCACACCTGACATTTCACATGGGTTCTGGGTTTCAAACTTGGGTCTCTATGCTTGCTCAGTAAGCACTTAACTATCTAGCTATCTCTTCAGCCCCTCACTTCCCAAGGATGCTCTTGTCTTTGACCATGCATCATGATGGGCATCGTGTCAGGTCAAAAGTGTGCCCTACTTCCAAAGCCTGGGCTTCCCATAATGTTTTTTTTTCCTATCACTTACAAACCTCAACTCACAAAAACTAGGGGGAAAACTTTTTTCCTGTCCCTAGAGCTTAAATTACAAAGTAGAGACTGCTTGTGACTTAAAGAAAAAGTCAGTAACAGAAAGTACCTCTTCTCTTATATCATTTTTATTCCATTTATGGCAGGGTATGCATGCATGCCAGATGTGTGTGGAGGTCAAAGGACAGCTTGTAGGAATAAGTTCTCTCCTTCCACAACGTGGTCTTGTGGCATTGAACCAAAGTTGCCAGGCTTAGCAGCAAGCATCTCTACCCCACTGAGCCATCTTGCCAGCCTGTCCACACCACACCCTTCTTGGTAAAGAGAATGTGATACTATTGCTAAATGCATGAATTTTAACATCTCAGAGATCAGGGTTCACATCCCAGTCCTACTTCCTAGTACTCACATGACTGAGATTATTATCTATAAGGCTGACATAAAAGATGCTCTTGGTCCATGGGACTGTTCTGATTTCAATAAGATAATGTAGGAAAGGCATTTAGCAGAGGGCCTGGCACACTGGAAGCGTCCATAAATGTTGGCTGGCTGCTGCCAATAAAGGGCTTCTGTGGCTGCTACCACTGCCACTGTTATTATTCTAGGAACACCACTGCCCCAGCACGCTGTGACTCACAGCTCCACTCAGCCTGCCCTGCTCAGCCCTCCTGAGGAATGTTCTGCTCCCTCAGTGCTAAACAACCCGAAACATACGCTACATACAGCTCCACAGCCAAAGGTTCTCAGCCAACATGAAGTTTTCATGGGGGAGGCAAGGCAGGAAGGCACATGGTCTATGCTAATAAACAAAACAAGTACATCCCAAACAGACAGCAGGCTCCCACATAATCCATATTCAAAGAGTTAGGGACCAGAGCCTGTGGGCCAGTCACACGTCTAATAAGGACACTGGACCTTCGAGATTGATCTGAAGGTTTCCAATCGTACACATGCACACAACTGCCATTTTCTTTGTCATGAAGCTCTCTATAAACAAAGACTCTGTCTCCATAGTGTGGTCCGGGTCCACATGTCTTTAGGGAGTCCCAAATCACCTAGAACTCCTCATCTCTAAGAATCCAACTAGTAAGTACCATGGATTGAAATGAGGACCAGTTTCTAGAGCAATGCCCTCAATCAGGGTCTTTCTCCAGCAGGAGGAACTTCTCCTTGCTGGGACACTTTCAGTTCAGCACTGTGTACTTGAAGAACCCACTGGGATCTCCCTTTGCGACCCGAGGCACAAAGAATCAGAGAAATGACTTCTCAAAGAGCTCTGATTCCTCCAAAAGTTCCCTCTGTAAATGGAGAACTGTTTATGGTGAATCCTCTGACTGATAGCAAGGAGGACTAGCAAGCTGTCGGGCCTTGGTGGCAATTCCCACTAGCCAAGAAAGGCAGGGTTCATCCTGAGAGACAAACAGCATGTTGTTCCTTCCTGCAGATCTGAGAAAAATAAGAGTGGGTACAAATAAAGAGAAAGGAGAGACAGGGGGTGGGGAGAAAAATTTCTTCCCAACGGCTCCTTTTGTACAGACCACAAAGGAAAGGAGGGTATTGAAATGCAATTCTAGTAAATTAACAAAAGCCTTTCACCAACGAGAGCAAACAATTTAGATAAATCCGTGCCATCATTTCCTCCAATATGTGTAAAGGAAGGGAGAAGGAAGGAAGATAGCAGAGTGAAATTAGGAGGAAGAAAAAAGAAAGAAAGAAAGAAAGAAAGAAAGAAAGAAAGAAAGAAAGAAAGAAAGAAAGAAAGAGAGAAAGAAAGAAAGAAAGAAAGAAAGAAACATCACTCTTATACATCAAACTACTCTCCCCAGGTCTGAGAAAGTCACAGAGAGACTGGGGAGACAGCAGCTTCCCGGAGACTTCAGGTCAGAATAGCTAGATTCTCAAGAACCAGGAATTCAGAATTGTCTCTGCACCACTGGCCATTTTGACATAGGTGGCACACAAACCACATCTTGGACGACACTACATTTGGATGTACAAAATAAATGCCATGGATGATTTAAAATTGTAACTTTGTAAGTAAGTGTAACAAAGCGTCCTCTACTCCCACCAGGCATGAGGGCACAGGCCTGTAATCTCAGCATTTTGGGAATTGATGGCAAGAGGAGCAGAAGTTCAGGTCTTCCTCAGCTACCAAGCAAGTTTGGGGCTAACCAAGGCTATAAGAGACCCCCACACTAACTAAGTATCTCACATTCCTCAGACAGGTAGAGTAGGTGGGCCCTCAGCCATTCTTTGTGATATTGAAAACAATAAAAACAGACCTCATATTTAACAAAGGACAGCAATACATATCCACATTTACACGGCTATATATACATTTATTTATTTATTTGTTTGTTTGTTTGTTTGTTTGTTTGTTTGTTTGTTTATTTATTTATTTATTTATTGCGGGTATGTGTGTATCCATCTTTGACTAAAGAACTTAAGTAACCAAACAAAAGACCTTATTTTGTTCTCTACCCACCCAAAAAAACTGTCAGCCAATAGTAACCAGGTTATAAGCAGACTGTTTCTCTCACATTGTGGGATGTGTAATACAGAAGGACAGGTAAGAAAGGCAGGAAGCACTCTAGCTTCGTTCTGTATCTGAACTTCCCTAAGATGGATGAGTGAAACTGGGTCTCTGCTGGGTAAAGAATATTCTCATTGCTACTCAGGAAGGAGGGACCAGTAGTCTCTTCCCTGTCCCCCAAAGCGTATGTCAGACAAGTGATGTTTGGCTCTGTGTTGAGGCAGTGAGTTATAATGTCCATGGTTCTTAAAAACCTGCAAATTTCAGCTGAAATGGCATCTCCTTAAGCATTTAGCATCTTATCTAATTGAAGTTCAATATTCCCACATTCACTGAGACAGGTAGAAATAAAGAAAAGCCAAAGTCTTCGAGAAAAGATCAGTGGTTATTTGGCCAAGGGTCAGAGGTACTGAGAAATAAAAATAGGCTGTACTTAATAGAGGAATGATATTGAAATGAGGAATGGCCTACAGGAAAATAAATTTTGCACAGTGAACACCTGGATGTACCAACATACCCAAAATATGCACAGCATGTGCTCAGACTTAGAAACCAGGAAGTCCTGGGTTCCAGTCATAGTTTGTCACTTAGTGCCTTGTCCCTGTTAACCTCGGCGCTCTGATCTGTTTGGTAGAAAAATAACAGTCACTAATGAAGTTGTTGTGAAGATAAAGCTAGATAATGTACACAGGGTGCTTGACGCATAATAAGCACTCAATAAAAGTTAGCTACCATTATTCTAGTATGATGGGTCAAAGGCGTGGGTGTGAACTTAATTTGGCCTTGGCATCAACTGATTAACACAGACATTTAAAAAATTAAGAGCTGGTAATGCTACAGGCTAGTGCTCAAAGAAGTAATTCAGAGTGGCTCAAGCGTTCTCTTTAAAACTCAGGTCCATAAACACTTCTGTAGATTATTATAGCCCACTGAGAATCTTCCTGGTCTGGGCCTTCATGCATGGCTACTCATGTTTATGCACTGAACATGGCAGGGGCTGCCATTCTCTGACATGCCCCCAAAGTCCTGTGCTATGGTAGCCTGTGTATCTGGGGTCTACCAACCACTTTCTAGGGGTGCTGATACACACGTCCCTAGAGTAAATAAACTGTGATAGTTTTCATGTGGACTTAGAAAGCCTTCAGTAAGACAGGCAAACCCATGCGGATGCCTTGGAAACCACCGGCTGTCAGCGTGCCAGGGGCCTAACAGATCCCACGACTACTCCCACAAATACCCACTGCCATCACCACTGTCTCTGGCCACCTTGGATGACTGCAGCAGCCTCAAATGGGCATTCACACCTCCGTGTTATACTATGGCTTCCAGGCATAGCTCCCAGAGCAGCACGAATGTTGACAAAGCGTGGACTTCCCTCAACAGTCACCAGCTCATTTCCAGGTTGTGATACACTCAATGCTAACATGGGAGGAACCGGATGAAGGGCTCAAGGGAGTCCCAATATTTTTATTTTTGAGACAGGGTGTGTGAGCTAGCTTTCTGTCAGCTTGGTACAGGCTAGAGTCGTCTGAGAGTATCTCCGTAAGATCTTGCTGGAGGAGCATTTTCTTAACTAGTGGTTGATGGGAAAGGGCCCAGCCCAGTGTGGGTGCTGCCATCCCTGGGCTGGTGGTCCTGGTTCTATAAGAAAGCATGCTGAGCAAGTCAGGGGAAGGAAGCCAGTAAACAGCATTCTTCCATGGCCTCTGCATCAGCTCCTGCCTCCAGGTTCCAGCCTTGTCTGAGTTCCTGTCTTGATTTCCTATTGTGATGGACTATGACAGTGATTCTCAACCTGTGAGATATGACCCCCACAGTGGTCATATATCAAATATCCTTCATATAAGATATTTATATTACAATATCAGTAGCAAAATTACAGCTATGAGACAGCAAAAAAATAATTTTATGGTTGGGGGTCACAGCACTAGGTAGGTTGAAAAGTGGACTATGATGTGGAAGTGTAAGCCAAATAAACCCGTTCCTCCAACTTGTTTTGGTCGTGGTGTTTCGTCAATGCAACCCTAACCCTACCTAGGACAAAGGGTCACACTATGTAAGTCTTGGTGGCCAGGAACTTGCTATATAGTTCAAGGCTGGCCTTGAACTCACAGAAATCTGCCTACCTCTGCCTTCTGAGTGCTAGTGTTAAAGGCATGTGCCACCACACCCAGCTCCAGTATTTCTTGCAACTGCATAAAAATCTAGTGTTGTTAAATGCCTATATATAAATCTAGAATTGTTAAATGCCTATAATCTTGGACTCATGAATTCCGTTTTTCTCCAAAAGTAAATTTATGTGACCCTTCTTGAGTTGTCCCTCATCACCGACAAAACAAGGTCCAACCTCACTCAGACAGACATCGTAAGAAGTATTCCCTAACCATGCCTTTACTGAAAACATATCCCTGAAGCTCTCAGGCTCTGTACACACTGTGCACCTGCCTATTGGTGGTGTCTACAGCTGCCCTGGAATTCCCCTTCCCCATCCATGGGCAGTTTCCATCCCTTGCCCACAATATTTCGGCAGCACGCATTCATCGTTCCCACATCTCCTGTCTCCAAGGTGCTGCTGGATGCAGAGGTGATGTCGGCGTGCCTACTGTACAGCCACCTCTATCTCAGCCAGGGTTTGGGAAAGAAAGCAAGCAGTTCTGAGATGTTGTGGATCATCCCGATGGTCACCCGGTAGAAATGATAGGATCTTTCCTGTCTGCTCTTTCTTCTAGAACTGGGTATTACTTATTTTCAGAACCATTGTTACCTAAAATGGTCACCTAAAATGGGAATTCTGGCTCTATTAGCTGACGAGACTGCCTTGAATTAAAATGGGGTAGAGAGCAAATATTTGCATCTTATAATACTGATATAATATTAAATAATACTACCTCCTGACTAAATAAACAAACAGTTCTCTACTCTTAAGCACAGAATAATTTTATTCTTCACAGAGACAAAAAAAAAAAAAAAAAAGTCAAGGGTATGACATTTCCCATCATGTATCTCCTGCTTTGACTTGCATATCATTTGGTGAACACCCAGCGGAATTTTCCACATTTGCTCTAGACTTAGGTCTGCGAGGGTTGAAGAATAAGAATAAGATTTGGGAATATATTTGAAGAAAAAAGGTTGTCTTTTGTAGATCAAGATTAGTATCAGAATGAGAGAAGCTGTATTTAATGTTTGTAAATACAATTCCGAGCTGCATGTGTTTCAATGGCCCTAAGAGAGGTGCAGTCAAACTGTACACAAATTTCTTCGCTTATGTTTTAACGAGAAACTGCAAGTTGGGTTTATAACAGAGTTAAGAGCAAATGTGTTTGCTGACACTGCTCATTCAGACGATTACATTCTTCTAAATTCTCAAACGCCGCACATCCCTCCATCCTTTGACCAAACCTGGCTCACGCAAAAACAACTAAATGCACGTGCCATCCTACTTGTCACTCACTTCATACTAACAAGCCCCATAGTTTGCTCAAGATATCAGGCTGACCACGGAGGTACGACCCCCTGACAGACGCAGGAGATATTTTCTGAAGGCAGTTTTGGAAAAACTTTTTCCTGGACCCTGCAGATGGGCTGTCCACTTTCCAATCACTGGGTCACAAACATTAGCTAAAAGCCCAGAAAAATCAATGCTGGTCCTGATATGATGGAACCGCCAAAGTAATTGCAATGGTCATGGACACCTGGGCTTCTTGTACAGAGAAAATTGAGCTCCTTTTCGCTTACACAGCTGTTCATTGTCTATTACACTTCACAGATGAAAATGAAAACCAGATAAATAAACAAAATCTGCCCCGGGCAGGTCTTCTTACAGCTGCCACAGTAACAACTGTTCCATCACCTACATATTCAAAGAATGTCCACCCTCTTCAACCTGCCTCTCCCAAAAGCCATCACCATGAACAGTGCCATTGTCCTACCCACAAGCCCAGGTGAGAAATCTAACCACGTCCTTTCTTCCCCCTGTTTTACCATTGCATGTACTGCCAATCATCCTAGTTATGACCCTGTCTCCCTGGTACCTCTCCCTTCCACCCACTGTTTTCCATCTCCCGGACCACTGTGAGGCCCCTGCCTGCACTGCCCCTGAGTGGTTCTGTCACCAATTTGCAATTGGTCTCCTCAGTACAGTCCCTGTGACCTTGCAGAAATATGAAGGACCCCATCTCCCCTATGTAAAGCTTTCCTGTGTCTCCCTCTTAGCCTTGGAACAAAGCCCATCACTCCTACCACAGCTTTAAAGGGACTCCAATTTGGGGTCTTAATCTCAATAAACCTATGTTTCTCTTTCCTCCAGGCTCTAGCTTCAAATAATGTCATTCTCTAACAATATCTTTATATGCCTAAAGAAAGTTCTCATTTAGAAAAGGGGGGGAGGGTGTTTTATTTGACATATATGGGTTTTGTTTTGACTGAATGTAACACCTGGTGCCCACAGAGATAAAAGAAAGTATAAGATCTCCTGGAACTAGAGCTACAGACAGTTGTTAGCTGCCATGTGGTGGTGGGAATTGAACCTTGGTTCTCTTGAAGAGCAGCCAGTGCTTTTAACCACTGAGCTGTCTCTCCAACCCTCTTACGTATTTTTGGTTGACCTTGTCCCTCCAGGACACATAATTTAAGAATTTCATCGGCCCTTCAATATTGAACCTTAAGTATTGAGTGCTCAGAGTTTCGTACTCCTGCATTTCTTTGCACGTTCAATGGCTGAATGCAAGTCTTCCCCCTTTCACTAAAGCACAGGTGGTTCCCAGTCAAACACTGGTCCAGTGGTTCTCAACCTTCCTAATGCTGTAACACCTTAATACAGCTCTTCATGTTGTGGTGACCTCCAGCCATAAAATTATTTTCATTCCTACTTCAGGACTTTAATTTTGCTACTGTTATGAATTGTAATATAAGTATCTAATATGCAGATGGTCTCAGGCAACCTCTGTGAAAGGGTCATTCGACCCCTAAAAGGAATTGTGACCCACGTGTTGAGAAGCACGTTAACAGTCAAAGCTATAGATTTCTCAATCACCATTCATCACTCTGCATTCTACTTGCTGTGTCTATCTCTTATTTCCTTTCTAAAATAAAAGGGGAAGCTGCACTTAAAGACATATTGCAAAACAACGTAAAGGTCTAAATATAGTTGTTGTAGCAACAATGACCCAAATGACTAGCATGGAAAATGCTAACAGCACTAGAATCATTAGTTAGCTACTTCCGAAGATGCCACAGACGGGATTTGACACTGGAAATTTAAGCTATGTCTTCATGAGCTCAGCTGCAGTGAACACAGGAAATAGACTTGAACAGTAGATGCTCACTTTATAATGCTCCTTTTGGAAATCCTACTTCCCATTGTTTCCCTATTATTTTCCAGGAACAGATAGCTTTGATCTTGAACATGGACCCTTTGATCTTTGGTGACTTGTAAAATCATACATGCTTGATTATTCATCTTCCACTAGATACTTTTCAACGTACCTAAGTGGTTCATTTGGGTAACTAATCCACTAGTTACAGGAAGAAGCAAACCTTGATATTAATGTCTGCTCTATCATACTCTTTTCAACATAGCGTTGGAGAATCTATTCTGAAATGTCATGCTGTACATGACGTGGTAGTAGTGGCAATTAAAAAAAGGAAACTAAAATAGTAATAGTAGAAACAATTATAAGAAAAGTCTCAGAGACACTCATGACTTACTTAATTGGGGAGCGGGGTTAAATCTTCATTGTCAACCTGAGGGGATTCAGAGTCACCCAAGAGATACACTCTAGACTTGTCTGCAAGGGACAAGAAGTTTCATGGGGGAGACCACCCCCTGAGAGTGGGCAGCACTACCCCATACACTGGGATCTCAGAATGAATAAAAACAAGAAACAAGGAAAGCGCCAGGATCCACCTCTTTCTCCCTCCTCATTACAGATGCTCAAGCTCCTGCTACTACACCTTGCTTTCCATGATGAACTGGACCCCCACAGACCATGAACCCAAAGAACCTCCTACTTTCTTAGATTCCTTGTCAGATATTTTATGACAGGAGAAGAATGAATACACAGAGTAGTCTATTTTCTAACCCTTGGCTAAACATTTAGCATACACTTGAATCACTGATTTATCACGTGGCTTTTCACAATCACCCCACATTATAAAATGAAACTGAGGCTCATAGATTCTAAGCTACTTCTTCCTGGCTACAGTGTGGCAATGGAGCTAAGCTCAGGCCTCTCCATCACAATGAAAACATTTGCACAGCACTTAGCATGGACCAGGAGCTGCTATGAACACTTGACAAATTCTAACTCAGTTGATCTGCAGGAAAACCATATGTAGCCATGTTATTACTCCTCTACACAAGGAAAGCATACACGCAACAGTCTAGTGACTAACAAACAGTGACTGAAGCAGTAAGCCACAGAGGCAGGATTCAAACCCAGGTGAGGGACCATCCAGAGGCCATTACCCACTACACTAGCCAGTATACTGTCCCCCCCCCCCAAAAAAATAATAAAGTTGAGAAGGGACGCGCTGTTCCCGTTCATTAACTCATGAAATCTTCATAACAACTGTGAAGGCAGCTGATGTTTTTACTGTCCATTTCACTTGATGGATGAAGTTCTTGGGCTAAAAGAAGTGCACTGGGTAACTGAGGGTCACCCAGCTAACAAATGTCACATAAGTAAATGTAAAATAGCAACATCTGGGTTTCACCCTGACCCTTTGCTTCCTCAATTTTTTTCCCAAAGCACAGATGGCTAGGAAACAGTATACATCAGATTTTCCAGCTCTTTAGCCATGTTCAGTTCATGCACTTTAGGCTGTGACTATTTGTATATCCCTTTGAGCTGGACTTCTGAGATCCAGTATGCCTCAATACACTGTATAACAGTGTGAGCTTTCGCTATGCATCAGACATACCAACTCAGCTAGGGAAAGCCATCTTGTTTCCATAAATACTTAAGGCATTTCATTTCAAAAAGGAAGTCCAATGCTGTTAATTTTTTTTTATACAGTCAAAAATCCTGTCCTGTTTTGTTTATTTTGTTTTCTGGAGAAATATCCATTTAGTTTTCTATTCCTACCCTCTAAGTCAAAATAAACACCCTCTCCCTGTCCCCCATCCCAAAAAAGAAGCCCTCTATAAAGCCCACTAAGGAAAATCAATGCTTTCCCTATTCATTTTTAGTTAAGTAGAATGGGGAATCCAAACAGCATTAAAGCTCACTTTTGGAAACAGAAGTAAGGAGCAGAAATACAACTATAGTTAAATAAATTGATAAATCACAGTCTTGCATGTCAAGCTTACACCAATTAAGTAATGCTGATTTGTATGATTCACTAAGTTCTGGTTTGTGCCAAGACAATCTTAATAAAAATGCCACAAAGCCACAAATTGAGTCATATCAGAGACAGAAATCACATCTCCTATATCCTTGGATAATATCCCAAATTGTTAACAGTTGTTAGTCTGAGCTATGGTAGGCACAGACATTTCATGTAAATAAGTAAAACAAAACATGAAGCTTGCCACTATCTGATCTCCTGCTTATGGAATGACTGATTTAATCCACAAATGTTTGAAACAAAGTCTATCTGTGTCCATGCCTGGTCTAACCTCTGGAAATACAGTGCTGAACACAATCGCTATGAGTTCTGGCCTCATGGAGATAGAAATCAGACCCAAATACACAGTGATCATAGAGGGAAATAAAAAGTTCAGGATTCATAGAGGAGCATGGCAGCCCAAGTCAGACGAGGAATCAAGAAAGTGAAGAAACAACCTCTACACTGAGGATAAAACAGGAAGCAAACAGAATGGTGGGCATGTGTTTGAGATGACAGGAAGAGGCATGCCAAGGCCTGAAGTTTAAAGGAGAATGAAAATGATGCCGTGTGGTGGTGGAAGCAAGGAGCCTTGCATGTGATTCAACTAGATCAGAAAGCCTCTCCCCGTTCCTGCCCTCAGTTCTCCATCCACTCTGTGACAGCACTTACAGATAGAGTTAGTTACCTCCTAACTCAATTCTAGACTTCCCAAGAAAGAGCCAAATCACAGAAGAGGAGAAATAGATTGAGTCCAACCATGGATGGCGTGACTGGGCTCCACAGGCCCCTGACAGTTCACACTGAAGGCTGAAGACATGGCAAGGAGAAGGATGGACCTCTCCACATGGCACTAATGAACTGGCCATCCACATGCCAGCTGGGCACCATCTAGAAGGGGCAGTAAACAACGAAGAAAGCAGAAGAAATGTGCTGAGAAAAGAGAGAAGGCTAAGATTCCCCAAAAATATTCTAGAGTCATAAAAGATGGCCCCTACACTGCCTTCTAGAGAGGGTTAATTACAGGTACCTGATGTGCTAAACAGCATGATGCCAGTTTGGGGAGGAGCCAAACTGCTCAAGGCTACAAAAGAGAGTCTGCCAGCTCCTGGCACCTCTTACTCTGTGTGGCACTGGGGCCCCGTGGATGTTGCAAACAACTTACCAAATGCTGGTGAGAAGATGTACCTGAACATCAACTGTGGCTAAGGCTCTCACAAGCCTCCAACTAGCCAGACCTTCCCTCCCTCTCTTCTGATATTAGGAGGGTTCTGCCCTAACCCAGACTCCTCCTACTCAACTTCTGGGAACCTTTATGTTGCTTATTACTGTGTCCCAGGTGATAGCTCAGTGTAAAACACAAAACTTTATCTTCTATGCCTCATAAAACACCACTAAGGTTACAGATAAAGGTTAAGATCTGTGATTCCCCACAAATTTCATCTGTAAGCAAGTTTTAGCATCAACATATAAACCTACTTTATAATTCCCAAGGTTTTCAATGTAAGAATTTATAGAAAACTTTTTCAAAAGTTAAAAACAAGGTGCACTAAGATCATTACACGTTAGAGATCCAGCTCTGCGTGCTTAAAGTGAAATACAATCAGCTGTGCAGACACAACATTCAGCATCCTGAAATTGGGATGAGGACGCTGACCCAGCATAGCTGGAAGGTCATTAAAAATGAGCACTGTGTTGCAAGAAGAGAAAAATCAAAGCTCAGAATGCTGAATACAGTTGCCTCTACCTGGGACAAAGCCATATTTTGGCTGCTATCCAAATTCTTGTTGGGGTGGGGTGTCCCAAGCATGTGCCACAGTGCACATGTGCATGTGAGGACAACTGTGGGAGTCAGTGTTCTCCTTTCACCACGTGAGTCCTGAAGACCAAACTAGGCTGGACAAGTATGATAATAAGTACCTCTATGAACTGAACCATCTTGCTGGCCCCTGATCTCCAAATTCTTATACCACTGTGTCCCATCACACTGGATCACTGTCTATACTATCAATCCTCTTAGTCCTCTGGCTAGAAGTTTACATTGGCTTTCCATTTACAGCAAACAGAATGCTAAGATATAACAGAGCCTACGGGTCTCCCTCTGGCCAGATCACAGTCCTCCTCTAACTACCCTGCCCATCTTCTTTACTTCCAAAGCTTGTCACTCTGCTTAACCTCTCCCATGATCACAGAGTGCTTCCTGAATCAGTCACAACTGTTTAGTGACTGTGTACTTACCCTTGCTGTTTGCTGGACTTTTCTCTCAGTGCCTCCATGACCCGTTCTGATCTTCTTGAGGCCTTTTCTCAGTTTCCCTTTTCTTATCGTCTTTCCCTGTCCATTCAGTTCTAAATTATAAAGCACTGTAACACTACCCATGCTTTCTCTTTCTCCCAAAAATTTACCATCATTTAGTACATATATACTTCACTTACTTATATATTTGTTTCTTTGTGCATATTTAGTTTTACATGCCAACACACACACAGAGAGACAGATACACACACATATACAAGAAAGCTCCATGAGTACAAAGATTCCACCAGCTTAGCATCCCACTATATTCTTGACACCAAAGTGAATGCCTGGCATGTGGGCAAACCTCAATTATGAGATTCTAACAGCTGGTTTCATGGACTGATGGGGATAGTTAAGACATGGCCCAAATCCAGAAAATTCAAGAGCTGTAAAATGTCTGATAGTGCCTGACAGCCCTTGGGACACAGCTCGTGGCACAGGTGTCACCTATCATCATTACACAGCTACTCCTGAACTGACACTCACTGAAACCCTGCATGACAGTCAGTGAGCTAAGGAATGGAGTGACAAAAAGACCTGTCAAGCAGACTCCTGGGAGAGGAAGCTAGCAAGCTGATGTACGGTTTTCAGAAGTGAGATGCTCTTCCATGCACAGACATAGAGGTGTCCCTGTGCAGTCAGAGCCTATGGGGAGGAAAGATGGATGGCTTAGATGGGACATCCTCAGAAGAGAGAGTAGATTTCAAAAACTTTCTGGCATGAGCCAACATTTGCCATTAAGTCTGAATGGCTGGCACAGGTCAATTTCCATGCATCACTGTAAATATAGAACATGAAGCTTCAATTATAACCTAATGACAGATATATAAGGGAAGATATTACGCACGGCCAAAAATAAAGCAGTAAGAACCAAGAGCAGATATTTAAACTACCTAATATTTGGCCTGGCCATCAAGGGGAAAAAAATAATAACATTCAGCTAGTCCCAAACTTACATAAGCAGTTATGTTCTTTCATGTTTAAGAAGCCAATAAAGGTTTGAATCCAGGCTCCATCTACCACACCAGTACCTGAAGTAGCCAAAATATCCACCACAAATAACCTGCCTGGACTTGAGACACACACCAATCCCAATTGGCAAAAGTAAGATCTCTAAGATTTCCAAATGCCTTGCTACTCTCCATCCTAGCTTAGAGCTTCCTAATCTAACACATATAGCTTGAAAAATGGCACAGTTCCCCATGCCCACCCTAGCCATCCCAGAAGTCCCAGTCAAGCAGAGGGCAAGCTACCCAGCCCAGTTCTCCATATCTCCTAACCAACATGGGCATCCTGCTACTCTTCATTTAATTCTTTTGCTGGAGGAATAGGACTGGTCTCAGTAAGTACTAACAACACACCATTCATTTATAATCAGCATTAACTTCACATGGAATAGTTTGTTGTTGTTGTTTCAAGTAGCAAAAGAGTTGTGAAACATAGTTTAGCATTGACTGTAATTTTAGCTCTTTCTTTCCGGATTCTCAATTTCTGCAGTGAGGTCTAAGATGATGACAGGCCCTCTCAGGCAGCTCTGAATGTGCCATGCCTCATTTGAGGAATCCTCTTTGATTGGAAATGGCAGCCTGATGGAGAGTTATTTGAGACCATTCAAAACCATTAAGCCTATTAACTGTGACTTAGACCAAGTCTAATAAACAACTGCCATCCCAACAGGAAATGAGGTAAGCTGGCTTTCAAAGTTATCTAAACAAATACTCAAAGTCAATGATGCCTCACAAGAGGCCTCCTATGGCACCTTCCGGCCCAGTTTAAATCAGGGGTCACTGAGGAATCATTTAATGCATTTTAGTTGGATGAAGTGACGAGTCCCTAATTCCTGTTCAAGTCTCTCGGGCCATCTCATTCATGAAAACAGCAGGTGCACAATAAATATTTAGAAACCAAACATGGAATATATCCAGCAGGAATATATCAGGTCAAGTGTGGGTATCCTCTACCATAGCAGTCATACATATGAGGAAGTCTGCAGGAGACATGGGGTGCTATGTGTATGTATATTTGTAACATTTAAGTAACGTGGACACTTCCAGGTATTTGTTAGTGCTGATCTCATACCTAGAACATTCCATTTCCGAAATGAAATTATTCTCATTTTTTGTTTAGTTCTCTCAAATAATACTAGCACATTAATTTGCTGCAGGACAAGGAGCATCCTCTCTTCTCTGAGGAGAAGGGGAAGGGAGAATGGGGAAAGGAGTGTGTGAGCAGGGCTGGGAGAAGAGAACAGGGGTTGTGATCAGGATGTATCGTGAAGATAGGTAGAGAGATGGATAGAGAGAGAGAGAGAGAAAGAAAGAAAGAAAGAAAGAAAGAAAGAAAGAAAGAAAGAAAGAAAAGAAAAGAAAGCAAAATGCCCTACATGCTAGTGTAGAGCCCAATCTTATGAAGGCATTTTCTAAATTGAGGTTCCCTCTTCTTGTCAAGTTAACATAAAACTATCCAGCACAACAATGTGGTGGTTTGAATAAGAATGCCCCCCATACGCTCAAATATTTGAATGCTTCAGGAGAGGAACTATTTGAAAGGAACAGGATACGGGTAGGTGAGGCCTTACTGGAAGAATTGTGTCAATGGGGGATGGGCTTTGAGGTGCAAAAGCCCAAAGCAGTCAGTGTCCCACTTCCTGCTGCCTATGCATCCAGATGTAGAACTCACAGCTACTACTCCAACCTCATGTCTGCCAAAATGCTGCCATACCCCCAGCCATCATGATAACGGACCACGGCTCAGAAACTGTAACCAAGCCCCAACTAAGGGCTTCTTTTTAAGAAATGTTTTTTATAAGAAAAAAAAAAAGTATCCTCAAAGAAGCCACTTCTGATTTAATCTGTTTCTTGGCTTCCACAATTAGTTACTACCCACATTCAAAATATTGGGACCCGGCTTGACCTACCATAGACTGTGACCTTATTTATCTGCCTTTTGTTAGTGCCGTTTTTCACTCTAGTACTGTCAAACAAGAAAGGATTTGAAGGCAGGAGCATTCATCTCTTCAGTGTACACAGTAATGCTCCAGGAACACTGAATTCAAAGGATCTCAATCTTGGATGCTACTTCTCTAAATGTCGCCAACTAGTCTAATAGCTTCAAGGCCAAAGCTACTCAAAAAAATTAGCTTAGGGTGTAAATAGAATGAAATCATTCCAAGGTATTAACCTAACCACTGGATGTGTTTATTCTTCTACTTGGAAAAGCGGGCCAACCCTAAGGAATCACCTTCTTCCTAGCTAGGTGACTCTGAATAATGAGGCAATTTCCTTCAGAGATGATGAGATAGTCGGGATTCTCTGGCATGAGCATCTACCTAGTAGGCCATCGTTACCAGTCCTCTGCAGGTTAAAACTACGCCAGAACATTTCAGAATTTCATGTAATATGGCATATATACTATCACATATATCATGAAAACACCAACCTCTTTTCATAATGCTATTGTTGCAAAAAAAATTAAAAATATGTCCATGTATGTATGGAAAATATGACTGAAAGTGCAGGATTAAGTTTTACTTCCAAACTAGGTTTCCAGATTTAGAAGATAGATAGATAGATAGATAGATAGATAGATAGATAGATAGATAGATAGATGCTGTCTATCCATTTAATTTAAATAAGCAATTTTTTTAAATCTAAGCATGCAGTAAAATACTTGGCACATGTGTAAACTAAGAAAAAAAAAGTTCTCTGTTAAAGATTAAAATCTAGATGGACATCCACTATTTAGAATGGAAAACATATCACCCACCCAGAAGTTCAATTATTACGTCTTAAATTAAAAAAAAAGAGTCAGGGATGAAGGAACACAGTATAATCCCATGCACTCAAGAGGCTGAGACAAGAGTTGTCACAAGTTCAAGGCCAGCTTGATCAACATAGTGAGTTTCAGTCTAGCCAAGACTATAAAACAAAATCCTATCACATACACACACACAACAAAGAAAAGCACATATCAGCAAGTGTATTTTATAAAACACTAATTTTCAGATAGAACAAAATAGCAGTCAGACAGTATTACAGGACATTCTAGAAAGCCCAACAATAAGGCTAAGGAAGATGGCTGAGTAAGAAAAACTGAGAGAAATTTAAGTGCCAGGTATTGTGCTAAACCCTCTGTGCATATAATCTCATGTAATTCTTAACACATCTTTATGAGGTAATAATTACTATTATCAGCTTCATCGTTATCATTGTACAGGTAAGACAGTTAATACACAAAGAGAACACACTGCCCATTGTCACATGGCAGTAGACCAGGCATACAAACCCAAGCAAGTTGAATAAGAGGGCTTACGTGCTCAACCACTACCTCATTTGACAGGGGAAGGAACAGAGGGCTCTAATCATCCACCAAGACTCACCCAGCTACTTGCCAATACAACTGAGATTCAAAACTAGAATAAGCCGATTCCACAGCTCTTACAGCAACAGGCTACTGCTTTTACCAACCATGAGAAATGGGGAAGGCAGTCACACTGGACAAACCTGCAATCCCTCGTTGTGATAATGATGCTTCAGCTTCCCAGGAATCTGTCTCCCTCAGTCAGCTGGATCTTGATTCTGTATTATTACGACAATGCTGGCCTGAGCGGGGACCTTGGGAGAACATTTCTATTTGGTGGAGGAACTGATTGGCGTTTCTGTACCAAAACATCTCTTTACAGTATGCCACTTCTCTGATCTCTTAGTCTTGCTGCCTTGAGGCCAATCCTTACTCCTCAACGACAAGGCCACGTATTGGCAACAGCAAGGAACACAGACAGGGAAGTCTTTCTGTACCAAAGCCACCTTCAAAGTCCATAAGACCTGAGACTTTTCTTCTTAGACTGTAGACTGAAAAGCCAGGGTTATTCCATAGAAAGTATGGGAAAAGTCTAGAACTTTCTCTGGAGCACATCTCCCTGTGGGAATCCCCAAATGCTTCATTATAGGCCCTGTGCATGAATGCAAGAATTTGCAATGCAAGGCATGGGCCTTACCGGCTTATGTAACTTCACTGTCCAACTTCTTCACAGAAGCAAGTCACCAGACTATAACTTGCTGGAGAAAAGAAATGACTGCGGGACAAGATGGACAAATAGAATGTTGATCATTTACCCTATCAATAGTGCAAAGACCCTTCTCCCGGAGCAGAGGCTTCCAGAGAGCAGACAGCGTGTCTTCTTTACCCACAGGCTTCTCGCTGGGTATAGAAGAGGCTCCTGGCTATGTGAAGGACTCAATAGATGAATGAACGAGCAATCGCTTAACTGTCACCAGTAAGCAGTATGCCAGTCATACTTTGGCCCTCACTGCTCTGAAAATCTGTAACAGGTTCCCACCCTCTTGCGATTATCACTCGTCTTCATGGTGACCCAGAACATGTATCATATCTCACAAAGACAGTTCATCTAGAACAGAGGCCCCCAACTTGTGGGTTGCAATTCCTTTTGAGGTCAAAGGACCCTTCCACAGGGGTGACATATCAGACGGCCTACATATCAGATATTTATATTATAATTCATAAAAGCAGCAAAATCACAGCAATAAAGTAGCAATGAAAGGATTTTATGGTGGGGGGGTCACCAGAACATAAGGATATTGTATTAAAGGGTTGCAGCTTTAGGGAGGGTGAGAATCACTGATCTATATCATCCTCCAAGCAAGACTCCAATGTCGTCCCTCAGCTACACAAATCCAGCCATGTTCACTGGAACCCCAGTCACATGCAGCTGGGCTTCCACCTGGAATGTTTTTCTCTCATTTCTTTTGCATTGCCCTTTCGATGACAAAGTCAAGCTCACTGCTGCTGGGGTACTTTTCTTCGCATGCCATGGTGTCCTAGAAGAACTAGCCTTTCCATCTTTTCGACTCACAGCAACAAATAACAGACTTTGCATCATATTTTTGCTACAGTGAGTTGCAGGAAGACACATCCATTGTCCTGTGGGCAGACAGACATTTTATCCCTGGCACAGATAGTCCAGAATGCAGCAGGTGTTGAGAATCACACGCTGCATGTATTAAAGGGATCCAAAGGAAAAGGGAGCAACTTCGGATCCCATCAGCTCTTGATATCTCCCTCCTCTAGAGGAATACTGACTGAGCCTATTGATTAAGTTGTACATATGCATGCTGACGATTCAAAACAATCTCAAGGAGAGGCCAGTGGTGCACACTGCTGCCTCTGCTGCTGTTTAGGTCAACTCCTGCTGACCAACAAGCTTCACAGAATGTTGCTGACTTTTACCAAACAAACAAAGCCTCAAAATCAAAGAATCAGAGTATGAATGAAACCTCACAGAGAAGGCATCTGAGATAGATGGCTTCAGCTAACTTATCCATGGTGAGTGGTGGGAGCTGAAAGCCAGCATTGCTGAAGTGACAAGAGACTCCAGGCAGGTGAGAGAAAGGTTCACATTTCCTACCAAGGAGCAGCAAGTGCCCTACCCAGTCATCCCTACCCACTCCTCACAAACAAAAAGCCAAAGTCCCACAATTAGTTACTGAACAGCTGATCCTACAACCACGCTTTCCAATGCATCCATTCATGTATGCACACATGCATTCTTCATTTACTAAGGAATTGCTAGGTCTACCACAGTGCTATTTGTGGGGATAAAGTAAGACATGCACAATCACCAATCTAGTGAAATTACCAGTTCACTTCATGCTTAATCTACAGCCGCTCTTATGATAACCCAGAATCTCAATTCAAACGTCATCACCACTGTCAGAGGAAATGCTAGCTAACTATATACAGATCTCAAAGCAAAAAGATGTCCAGAGGTTCAACAAAAATCCTTCATCCTAAGACTCTTGATTTGTTGCTTAATAGTTCTTAAAATGATCAAATACTATTTCATACTCCTCAGCTAAATCTTTTATCTTAAAATTAAACTAAAATGATCCAGGAAAAGCCAACTACAAAACTCCCATGGCCACCTCATATCAAACACTCCAAGATCACATATGACTGTCATCTACAAGTCTACCATTGAATCTTACTTTTTTCTCAAAGGAAGAAAGAAAAGAAAAGAAAAGAAAAGAAAAGAAAAGAAAAGAAAAGAAAAGAAAAGAAAAGAAAAGAAAGAAATTGATTAGTGAGAAAATGAACTGTGAAAGGGAGCACTCTAAAATCTGAAAACGTCTTAATCAAGAGAAAAAATTTCAAAGAAAGCAAATGTCCCAAAGATAGAAATATTTACATATCTATAATTTTCACTTTAGAGTTTCTATTTTGACTCTGTGGAGTAAACATGGTATTTCAAATGCACTTTGGTTTGCGCAATTCCTAACCACCAAGAAACACTTATTTCCATAAGTTAAAAAAGACACATTCTGGTTTTATTCTAAACAGGACACCAGAAAACAAAACAAATACTGTAGACAAACAAATCTTAGCTAAAAGTCATTGAAATAATCCAAATAGTTTCCATTCCAGAGAAAATAGTAAGTCAGCAGTTTGCAAATGGATGCTTTTCTAAACACCCGAAATAAGCAAAAACCTCTACACAGGAAAGTGCGAATGCTGAACCCTTCTATTTCTGCTTCCATGGGGCTCAGTTCAATCAATAGAGCCAAACAGGGCATGGCTGTCCTGTATGCTCACTCCAGGTGGCAGCCACACAGGCCTACCCAAAGCCTGGGGAATGCCCAGGGCAGGTCCTTGGAGCCATCATTCAAACCACCAAACAAGAGCTGGGAGAGCCTAAGGCCCGGCCACCAGCTATTAGAGATGGGAGTATGGAGACAGAAGAACAAATGTGTGAGGGTGGCAAGTTCTAAACCAGAGGACAAGGGGTCAGAAGACAGTACTCCTCAAAGAGCAAAGGCTCTGAGGAAAAAAAAAAAAATCAGTAAACAAATTAGAACCTTTCACCGCATACCAATAACAGTCTGGAGCTGGCGAAAGACAGTGAGTAAAAACACTGTATAAGGGAACTTACTTAAGGGAAGTTGTCAGAAACTCTGCACCCAGGAGAGAAGATGGGTCCAACGCTCCAGCCTGTAAGATCCTGAGTGAGGAGCCAGGCTGGGGTTACTGAAGGTCACACCAGAGCTCCATCCTAAGGCTACAGACCTCTGGAGTAATACTGAAAGAAACTTGAAAACTGCCTTTTGAACTCAAAGACAGAGATTTTGCTTCCAAGTTCCCAACCTCCCAAAGGGTTTGACAGGACAATAATTAGTCCAGAAAGAAGTGAAATGAGGAAGTGGTACACTTTTACGATTTCTGTTAATTCCTACCAGCTGTAATTTCAGAAATCCAAGTGACATCAGCACTTCTGTCCGAGCCAGCAAAGATGAGAGCAGTGTAAGTGCAGAGTCATCTCAGGGGGAAAGAGACCAGGGGACAACTGGGGAACACATCGGAAAACGGGGAAAACTAACTCACTTCGCGGTGAATCACTTCCACAGCTCCCAACACCAGCAGTGCCAAAAATAACATGAAAAAAAAAAAAAAAAAGTGGCAAAGGAAGCGTGAGGACTCCAGACCCGATCAAATGAGCCCACGAAACTTCTCAAAGGGCGCTCGCTGAAACAAGTCAACTCAACACTTAGGAACATAAACAAAAGCAATCCAGCCACTTTTGAGCAAAGAGAGAAAATATCCAGTATTAAATAAAGAAATGTCCTAACACCACACACACACACACACACACACACACACAGAGAGAAGCAGTAACAACTAAGATATACTCCCTGGTCAACATCTGTGCTATTATTCACTGGTTAACATCTATATTATTACCTTCTGGAAGAGAGGCATAGAGTCAATTCCATGGTCTCTTCTTTGCTCTTCACCCACAGAGAAATCAGCGGGCAAGGAAAGCACTTACATGTCTCTAAGCCGCCTCATTTTAGCTTCAAGAACAGACTGGAAATAGGTCTGAGATCCCAAAGTAAAAGCTCTTACTTGGCTCTTCGGTCAGAATCAAGAGAAAACCAACCACACTAAACGTGACCAGCTTAACACCTACAGAAGGAAGCTGAAAACACTCACCAGGGCCACTCTGGCCCTTTGGCTGAACATAGTCCACCCAACCGGCTCAGGAAGATTACGATGGAGATCCCATTGCAGCCGCTCGGCAGCAGGCTTACATGTGCCTTCCCTCAACACTGGGAAGGCTAAATCAGAGATAGAGTGATAATTAATAGGATCCTTGGCAGCAGAAGCCAGCTTCTTTAGCAAACCTGTAATTGCTGCCTGCTTAAAATGACAGGGAACCCAGCCAGGAAAGAGGGAGGTGCTAATGATGGTAATCATAAAAGGTAAAATACACTTTACATCAACAGGTTACTGGGCTCCCATTCAAAAGTGTGTCTTTATCTATAGATTTCAGGAATAGTAGAGACAAATAAATGTGACAAGGGGCCAGAGACCAATAATGCTTCCAAGGAAAAGATACAAAGTAAACTTCGAGAATAGATCTCCCCTTCAGAAATCCTCCAGTCTCGAAAATGTCAGTTGCCTATTAGATCATGAAAATAGCGATCAGTAAGTGCAAGATGCCATGCTACAAGAACAAATGATTCCGAGAAGGGAAATACTTGCCTCAGATCTCCTTTGAAAACATCAGGTGCTGAACTACGTTAACACCAGCCATAGACACTGCCTAGACATGAAAACAATCCCCTTGTTTGCAAACTTTCTAGGAAGGCAAAGGTACATAGCTCTGAGGTTTGACAAAACAACTGAAGATCTCTGGCAAGGAAAAAAAGAGTATCCCACAATCTCATTTAAACCTTCAGCCCAATGAACAAAACAGCCCGCCATCCAAAAAAAAGAAAGAAAAAAAAAAGCGATAACCAAAACACTCTTCTACACAATCTTTTCAGAAGGCCAGTGGCTGTGACACATTCCCCAGAAAGGACCAAAGCAATGTACCTCAGCCATCTTCAGATGCCCAGAGACACGGAGAGACAAGTAGTCAACCTTCTGCCATGGAGAGATGTCTGTGGAGATAAACCAGGGCAACAGGAACATAGTTTCATAGTGAGTAATGCTGCCCAAAACTCGTCATAAAACCAACTTGATAGGTGCAGGCGTTTTCATTCACTCACGAAAGCTCTGGCTCTCCACAGTGCTGTCCAGAACTGATGGCTCTCCAATACTGACTGATCATTATTACAAGGCTAAGGGCCTTTAATGAGGCTTAAGACGCAGCCCAGGAGTCCCTTATTGATAATGTCTCCCAGAAGGCTTTAACATTTCCTGTGGGAGTTAAAGATATGTGACAGATAAGGACTCTCTGGAGACTAGGACAGTTGGTGCTTTCCTTCACATGTGACAATGAAGTCCTTTTGAACTGTCCATCTCTCATCTCCCCCTCTCTACAGAGTGAGAAGGCTTGTGCGTCTGTGCTATGGATCCCAACTTGCTTGGGAACCCACTAAGTACATGGCTCACCATTAAAGCCATCAACCGGGAGGTTTACAGCTTCTTCCTCTCTGTTAGATCATTACAACCTTTTATTGAAAATATTTAACTCAATGCTTTGCAATGACTAATGCTCTTAACACCCACATGTCAAGGCAGAAGTTATGCTCATTACACAACATTACAATGTTTCAAGAACTCTGGCATGTCAAAGATAAACAGTCCGAAAAGGAACAGACTGGCTACAACTTTATGAAGGCACACAAGAAAAGCAATTAACAAGTTTGGTGGGGGTGGGGAGGAAAGAGAAATTAGTGAAAAACATGGAGATGTTAGGGTTACGTGTTTGATGGCTGTTTGAAGCCATCAGGAAGCAAGACTCAAAGGAAAAGCTTTAAAAAGAAATGGGGGAGAGGGGACCTACAACTTACCCACAATGCCCTTGAGAGTGACTAAGGAGCCCACATGCTATCTTCTGCTACCTTTCTGGGAGCCATCACACCCTAACTCCCCTTCCTTCCTCAGAAGTAGCTTGGAGAACAAAGGACTTTTTGTCCAGGTATGCTGTGAGCACCTTTAATACATAGATCTATTTATCTTGGATTCAGATGTTCAGCCACACCCCGAGTCCTTGGTCTTTACTTCATCAGAAACCTAGTCCTCTTTCCATTCCAAAAACAATGAGTTGTCACCCTTGATCACACCTGCCACTCCCTCTGAGCCACACAGAGCCAGCACCTACTGCAGCATGATGTAGAAAGAGATGAGCGCTCAAATTGAACAGTCCTGGGTTTAAATCTTTCTTTGAGTGGTCTAACATAGCCAAGGATTCAAAGAAGACAGGCAAGCCTCCGTTTCTTCATCTATAAAATGGGAGCCTGACAACCTCATGGAAGAATTATATTATACAAAATATTTTAAACACCTTACACCATGGTGGATACTAGATGGCTTGGTGGGTTTAAAATTCACTTAAGTACAAATGATTCATTCCTGATAGTTCAATTTCTAACACAGAATAGTGTAGGAAAAAAAATAACAGAGGTGATCTTCCTCACCCCAGGACTAGAAACACATACACACACACACACACACACACACACACACACACACACACACACTTTGAATAGTACTATTATACCCAGACACACAAGAAAAGACAAGACTCCAACCACAATAAAAGTTTTAAGAATTCAAGATGCAGCTGCTATTGTTATTACGGGTGTTTATTATTATTTGTGTTTTCTTGTTGTTAGTAAATCCTGTGTCTGAAACCAGTTCTTCTCTGCTTTTAGGAAAATCCTAAGCACTACTGTAAGTACTCAGCTACCATTTACAACAATGACTGCTGGTAACTATAATAGGCTTTAGGAACTCAAAATCACCACCTGTAAGCTTCAGGCCCCGAGCAAGGTGAGCCCGGGTACTTCAAATCTATCTACACCAGCATTTCGAACAAACCATCTGCTTTCTCCTGGACTCTTCTGTAACGACCTCATAATTGGCCCATCTTTTTTTCCCCAGGACTTGACTTTCATATCCAATCTTCCTAAATAGAGAACAACAGAAACTATACCAAAGTCAAAAGTTCCATACCCGACCAGTGAATCCCAGAGAATATTAACAGTCTGGCCGTGATGGGTCATGTTTAGAGCAAACAGGCCAAATGGAAGACTGAGTTCCTTAGTCTGAGCTGTAGGAATACAGCTGCCAGAGAGCATTTTTAGCAGAGTCAATCTTCATGATTCATGGGTCCCCGTATTCAAATCCAGTTGGTGATTAACATCCATAAATCACAAATATTAACATTCGTGGCTTTCTTGTAGTTAATTGTAGACACGCGTAGAATAGGAAGAAATCCAAGTAGCCCAACGAACACATTCTCCACTGAGGTCAAAAGAGGTTAGAGCCTGCCTCCCTGTTTCCACGTTCATAGCCCACTGCAGACAAGTGCCCTTTCACAGTCAGTGTGTTTTTATGTTCTGTGATGGCGACCCCCATACTTGGGCAGCATCAGGCACAGGGCCGAGGCTGAGCCACTGCCTTTCTCATGCTGTTGCGTGCCAAGGACGCTGCCAGGTGGGGAGATAACACAGGTTATTCCTCAGACATGAGATCTAGTATTATTGGTCGGTTCAATGTTAGTAAGTCGATACTATCCATAAAATACAGTACCTATGAAGAGAAACACATATAAGACAGAGCTATGCATTGACTGGTTCACAAAAAAATGTGGGACCACGTGCTCTCAGGAAACTACCTCATTGTTGCCAATGATTTGATATTCACAAATTTGATGTTTTTAGTGCTGGTTGTAGTTTGTTGCCCATCTTAGCACCAACAGCAACAGCAATTCTCTGCCTCCTCATTTACTGTATGGAGTACTGTACATATCATTCCATCATTCCAGTCCCAAGAAGGAAATTCTGTTATTAGTCTTATTATACAGGAGAGAAAACTCAGGTTCCGAAAAAAATTTACAAGGGGGAATAATAATAATATACTATCAT
Organism: Psammomys obesus; assembly: GCF_907164565.1. NCBI lineage: Eukaryota > Metazoa > Chordata > Mammalia > Rodentia > Muridae > Psammomys > Psammomys obesus. The sequence continues at coordinate 16,069,454 of NW_026596101.1, forward strand.
ATATAACAATATTTATTTATTTATTTATTTATTTATTTATTTATTTATTTATTTATTTATTTATTTATTTATTATGATGAGGATAAAGCCTGAAACCATTTCTCTCATTTCCCAGCCCTCTGAACATCAGGGAAAAACAAACAAACAAAAAAGCTTTATCTAATTCCTGTTCAGGGTTTTCTTACAGTTTTAGTTTTGAAACAGTTCCTGTGTATCCCAGGATATACTGAGGATGGCCTTGACCTTTGGCTCCTCCAGCCTCCACCTCTGAAGACTTGGGATTGAAGATGTATGCCACACAGCTGTTTTTAACTGGGGCTGGGGCTAGAACCCAGTGTTGTGTATGACATATGCTAAGCAAGCACGCTAGCAACTAGGCTATATGCCCCAACACATTTTGGTTATTCTTTATTCAAAAAAGATTTGGTAGCCACTCAGTGTCCTGAGTGCTTGGCATGCCCAACAAATTAACAAATTCTCTGTTCTCCGGGAGACTCACAGACAATAAAATGTTACCGCTGGCCTATATATAAACACAAGGAGCTTGGCTATTTTTTTAAATAAGGCTTTCAAATACAATGGTAGCTGAAGGATGCCCTCTGTGAATGCCATTTAAAGTATTTTTATTTCTAGAGTAGCTGGAGTAACCACCACTCAGGCTCATTTATTCCAGAAAGACCTCCTCTGACTCTTGATCGAGTCACTCACTACTCTGCAAGCCACCCATCCACTGACCAAGTGCAACAGTGTTCACTACGGTCTGACTCTCTTGCTCCTTGTTTCCTTACTCCACAGTGGGTTCAGTAAGTGTGAGATATACCCTCACCGGAAAGCAAAATAAATACATCAAGGATGCTACAAATAAATTCCAAGCCAAGATTCAGAAAACTCGGAGCGGGAGGCAGATCTCTTAACATCCACCCAGCTAGATGTCAAAGAAAGAGAGAAATCTCTACTCTGACAACTGTCCCATCACTGCTGCCTGGCTCTTCCCCTCAAGCTGTGTCCCTAACTCTCCATGGAGTCATCTATTCCTCTCACTGCAGTTCTAGGTTCAGAAACCAATCAGGCATGATAGGTCTAAACAGCACTCCTCCGGCTCCATTCTCACCTGCGCCAAGGATTTTTCCAAACACATGGCTGTGACCCCAGAGAACCTGGCTCTGTGCATCTTTGCTTCAACACATGGAAAGAAGAAAGTTTTCACATTGCTTATTTCCTTATAATACCCAGGACAGAAACTGTTTCCCTAAAAAACACGAGTTGTAATGTCACAGCAAGGCTGCAGCCACCCTGAGAAAATACTGTATTTTTAAGGATGCAAAGTGGGATTCTGGTAGAAACTCTGTGTGTGTGTGTGTGTGTGTGTGTGTGTGTGTGTGTGTGTGTGTGT
>NW_026596101.1:16070856-16080154 GCF_907164565.1 Psammomys obesus
TGTGTGTGTGTGTGTGTGTGTGTGTGTGTGTGTGTGTGTGTGTGTGTGATATAATTATAATATTATGTTATATATTACACACACACACACGCCATTAACTGGTTGGTAAATCTGTTCCCATTCCCACTTACACAACATCAGATAGTTGAGGGAAGAGATGTGAAAGACTCTACAATTCAGGACTAAGATAGACTCAAAATTCTGCTACATATGCCCATACTAACCTAAGACCACCCATACAGTCAGTGTTTAAGCCATAGGAAATCCAGTTGTGACTTAAGTGCTTAGTAGTGTCAGAGCAATGGGAAAATCAACAGCTCCTGTGGATGAACATTTCTATGATTTTTCCATCTCTTTCATGTAAGACCCTCAGTTTTCACTGCAGAGACATCAGCAGAAGCCCAGAACATCCAGATGCTGTAGGGGGCAAGGATGACCAATACCATAACGGCAGCAGTTACACCTGCCACCACATCTGGCAATGATGCAGTCTTTCGTTGTGTTTCGGCTTGATTGGGTTTGGTTTTCTGAAATTGGGGTCTTGATATGTTGCCCAAGTGGCCTAGCACTGAAGATTTCCCTGCCTCAATCTCCAGAGTTCTGGGATCAAAGGCATCACTCTACCTAAATCTGTTGTAACCTCTCTCTAGACCTCACCTCACTCTTTCACAAAATCAAAGAGCCAAGCACTCTGGAACCCAGGAACACGGCTAATCACTAACTGATGAAGGACTTTACATATGCCTAGGATATAATGAAACTGTTCCCCTAATAAAGATAGTTACTACTCAGGTTAACTGTTTTCTATTTTCTAAAGACTAGGTTAACCACCGCATTCAGGAGGGGAAAATTGTGATGGTCAAGAAGTGCAATCATACTGGTGTAGGAGAACATTTAAAACTCAGTTTCTAATCTCCTAAGATACACAGGAAGATAAAGATGATCCTGAAGTTTGGGCATATGAGGTGTTCTGACTGATAATGGATACATTAAAGGAGGATGGTGTTGAGCCAGACGTGGTGGTGCATACTTTTAATCCCAGCACTCTGGGAGGCAGAGGCAGGAGCCACTCTGTGAGTTCAAGGCCAGCCTGGTCTACAAATTGAGACCAAGAAACCATGATGTTAACATGTGAGACCAGAAAGCAGGAAGTCATCATGGACAAGACTTGATAGGGACAGTTAGCAATCACAGGAGCCTGTGCAGACACAGCAATAGCACTGAGCTGCCATGATATTGCACAACTCCAATTAGTGGCTCTTCTTATGTGTTCTCCACCCAGCCATGCTCTGTAATTATGATGAAAGGAAACATGTTGATAAAGACAGAGACTGTGCTGGCAACCAAGGGTAACACCTTGTATGTAAATAGCTCGTGCCAGCCTTAAATACCTCCCTCTGAGGCATCCCACCGTTCTCCACTATTTGACCTGAATCAACTCTCAAAGATCCCAAAGCTGATTATACAACTTGGTGATTATTTACGGCCTTCAGTATGGACTTATTTCTCTTCTCGACTGGCCTTGACTATTCCCTCCTTACTAAAATTCATTTCAAGTTAAAAACTTAATTAATGACATGTATGAGGGTAACCAGGAGGGAGTAACCGCCAAGATTTGGGTAGACCACCACACACAGAGATTTCTTCATATCTCTGTATGTGTATGTGGGAAAGCCCAAGTGTATACAGATACATTTGTGGGGAGTGCTATGTATGCACACTTGTACAAGTGCATATGGAGGGCAGAGGTCAATATCAAGGGTGTTTCCTCAGGTGCTATCCACTTATTCTCTGTGTGGAGGGTGGAGGGGCTTGAGGGGTCGGAGGGTTGGTGGTCCTCTAGCAAGCAAACGCCTGGATCCACTTACCTCCATCACCTAAGCCCTAGTCACAAACATATGCCACCCTCCCTTCTCACATGGGCTCTGGGAACCAAAGTCAGGTCCTCACGCTCCCACAGCAAGCATTTACTGACTGAGCTATGTCTCCAGCCACTACAGATCTGCACTGATTCACACTATTACCCCATAATTTCACAGTGTGTTGCTACCCATCCATCAGCAACTTTGGCCCTACACTGACACTGGGGTCCCCACAGATAACAAGCTTAGGGTACTCAGCTAAAGGGTAGAAAAAAAAACAAAAAACAGTGGAATCTAAGTTCAATTCCACCTTTTCCTAAATTTAGACTTCCTGAACTGGTGGTGAAAACTCTTAACTAGTTTATGGTCAGAACAGATGAGGATTCTTTCTCTGGAGAAGTTCATTGGGGAACAACAGCAAAAACACATAATTCAAAACATTTGAGTCTAAGTGGACTAAACACAGAGGCAGGTTGCATTTCTGGTAAACCCAGACTGGAACTTTCTTATGAACTTAATTTGTCTGACCCAACACTGGCCCTGTCCTTCCTTCTCACAGCCCCACACCCACCCACCCCCCAATCAGAGGAATGAACAGTGTGGTAAGGTTTAGAACAAAGAGAAAGAGGCTGCTATGTCAGGGCTGCCTTGTGTGTGATGGAACAAACACTGACGGGGCCCGGTCATTCCACCCCTCTGTTTTGGAAGCTCCCACACTCTACAAACTGTCTGGAATTCATTAGAGATGGGAAAACAGGCCGACAGTCGTATTTCAAGTTTTATTCAGCAGAAGTGGAAAACAATTCGGTCATGTGGACATGCCCCAAACCACCATCACCCTCTTTCTCAACCCAATCTCTCAGTCAAGTGACTGCAGTCTGCTTCCAGTTCCACCCTCACAGAGTTGAGAAGAAACTACCCCTATTTTGAGATTTGAGCCAGTCCTTAGGGGGGTAAAGATAGGTGAACTTCAAGTCACTCAAGAAGCCACTCTTGAATGAACCTGTCATCCATAACCCTGGATTTTTGTGTCATTTAACCAAAAGTTTTCTTTTCTAATTAAACATAATTAATTTGAATATTCTGTCACCTGATAGGGGCCATTATACATATTTATAACCAACATCTTCACAAGTTTTCTATTTCAAGTTCATTGAACAAAATCACCCTCTACCACCTCTTCATGGCAATGGTTTTCAAAGTGTGACACACCCTCTCAGCCCCTTACCAGAGCAACAGTTACAAGCTTGTTAGAAAATGTGACTTCTCAGACCCTGTGGGCTCCTAGATGAGAAAGGGAGGTGGATCATCCCAGGAGCCCTCTAGGGGGTGGTATACCTGAGTGAAAACCACTGTTCAAATATATTTCCACACATTCCATACCTCAGTGTTATATTATTCTTGGATTACTGTTTTAGAATAAAAAATTCTGTGACACAGCATGCCTTCAGTAAAAGTCCTGGAGTGTTGCTTATACTGTAAGGTCAGAGGTAATCAATGATCACTGATAAAAACTACCTGTTTTTTTGTTTGTTTGTTTGTGTGTTTGTTTGTGGAATGAGGGTAATTCTCTCTACAAAGTTTTTATCAGAGCTACATGAGAGATATGGCAGTACCCAAGAAAATCTTGGGATCCACTTAGGGTTCGCTAGTCAGCACAACCCTGAAACCCTTGTGATAAGGACATGAGACCAGGCATCTATCATGAAACTTAACTATAAGAGCTCAACATATGAAAGGGACTGAACTTGGGAAAGAGATTATTCATGAGTAAAATGAAACTGTCCAGCAGGAGGAATATAAGAAAAGGGATGCTGGCTGCCAGTGAGAACTAACTGGAATGATATCAGATGTGTAGAATCAAGAGAGAGAAAGAGGGGGTAGAAGGGACACTCTCCAAAGGCAATGCAGTACCATAGAGCATTACTGCCCCCACAAAAACTCAACTAATTGTCTTTGTCGCTAAGCATCCGTTAAATTGTACATTTCAGTGGCTTTGCTCTGATGACCAAGCAAAGCCAATCAGCCCTCCCAATTCACTTCTAACTCAACAGATGTAAGCTTCCTCTTGTAATCTGCATCACTGGAACTGCATTCCAAGCTCCCATCATTCACCATTTGCTCACCCAGCATTTATCTAGATAAAATATTATTAGTGGAGTGACAGAGGGAAATTACCATGCTATGATGAATGATGCAAGGTGTGGTTCCAAAAAGTCTACAGTCTGATTGTCTGGGACACGCCAGTCAGTGGCCAACCTCTCAAATTACTCTCCACGTGTGTTTCCTCACAGCAAATGGGCAGAACTGCATTTGACATGTCACAAGGAATTGCGCCAGCTGCTCATATTTGCTGGCCTTGCTTCACCTAGGTTATATTGTGAATGCATACTTTCAAAACTAAACAGACTTTTCAAGAATGCACTGCAGAAGTCACCCTATTGCTTTGCAAGTGAAGGATCCTAAATGGTCATACAATCGTATGACCAAACTATCTCAGTCATTCTCAGCCAAAAGCATTATGAGTTAGTTGGTGTCAAAGGGTTCTACTGACCAATGTACTAAATTTGTACTGGGCCACTCTGCAGGTTCAGAAATACAACAGAGGGAAGCTGGTACTGGAGAAGCTCACGTCACTTCTGCTGAAAACTGAAAAATAAAACGTACCCAGTCCTTTCCATGGAAAGATGGCTAAGACTTGATCATGGATATAGCCTTGTGTGGCTTCACCAACTTAACTGTAGAGTGCTATCTCTGCTACTTTCAGAGAGACCTCAGTCCTACCAAAAGAACAATGGGGGCTACATGTCAGCTAGGTTCTCTGGAAGACTTTACCTGAATGGTCTTGGTGCCTGAGTTAAACAAGAAAGTCATGTTTGTGATTCCCATGTGAAAAGGGACTGAAGTAAGCATGGCTCCCTTGTTTGATTGTCATTTTGTAAGTCACTACACTAAATAAATCTTTTCTGCCTCACATCTTCTTCTGGACAAGCCAAACTTTCCCCAATGAAAGTATATAGTCTACAGATATAAGCTGTGCATTTTTCCAGTAGGGCAGGAAACCACTTTTCCAATGATGTCCTTGATCAGATGAAAAGTGAGGGAATGTGTGTGAATGATTCAGCAAGTGACTCACTTTGGGGAAGGGGCAGGGTAGGGAAGGCGAAGCCCACACAGTCCTTCCTGAGATTACTCAATGAGCCACAGCTTCTCATAGAATAACTGCAGTCTACCAGTGCCTCCCTGTAGACCAGAACTCGCTGATTATAACTGAAAATATTGGCTTTCTCACTATACAGGACATTTAGAAAGTTACCATTCCATGAGTATGTGATTGAAAGAACACAGCTATGGAAATCCACAGGATTTTTGGGAAAATGAATTTTCAAAAAGGGCTAGTTAAAAACTACAGTCTGTGAATGTTGGAGCAGCGGTGAGAGCTGGGCAGAGCTTGGAAAATTAGCTTCTTTTTACTCCCACACCAGCACTAAAGGCTTCAGGTCAGGAGGCATGGTCCAGGGCTGAGCCTCACGCTGAGAATCAAGAGGATGGGCATGGTTTCTGAAATTTGCTGTTGAAGCCTCATATACTCAGACTTTACGCCCCCAAAAGTAACCCCAGGTCCAGCCAAAAGCCCATTCCTAGGCCAGGCAGAGTCAGATGAGACTTCACTGCAGACACAGGGGAGACAACAGCATAGAACCAGACCATTCTGAAGGAAATTAAAAAAAAAAAAAAAAACAGTAAGAAGCAAGACCCATCTCTGCTCTTAGTCCAGGGTTAATTTTACACAGAGAAGCATGAAACTTGACTCATCTGTTACTAAGGAAAAACTCAAAAGAAGCTATAAATACACACAACAAAGATTAATGTCTAGTCTTTCTCCACTTTTCACATCTTACCTTCAATCAGTCTTAAGTAGGCATTCAGAGAGAATTCTATTCACCGCCAACCTGATGTCAGCTGCTTCTTATACTTTATATGTTTTATGAATTGTAGAAATTTTGCAAGGTAGTTGTTTTACTCGAGAGAACTGAATTTTAGGGACATTGGGTAACTTGTTTAAAGTCTTTGAGTTAGTGAGTGATGGCACCAAGATGTGTACCTTTACGTCACGGGTTCTTATTATATCAGGTCTTGCTTCAAAAGCACTTCCTTCACCATGCCCTCCCTGGCCTTCTGACATCACACAGTCTGCTTCTTTCTCAGTCACACTCCACCAATAATGCTCTGTTCAATTTGCACTGCAGTTACCAAAAATTGCCCTGTTCATTTCTTTGGTTCATTACTAACTTAGAGGTAGGTCCCAACCTCAAAGGTGGAAGCACAGTGCTAGTAAAAACCCTGGCTATCTAATTTACATTTCTTTCCCTGCAGCCAGCAAGAACCCAGACATAGTGGAAATGCTTAATAAATAACTGTTGTAAGGAGGGAAGGGAATGGGGGAGCGGGGCAAGAAGAAAAACAAATACATCCAGGATCTTCTGACCTCACAGCTATGTTTCTTCTGCTTAACGTGAATGGGTAACTGAGGGGGCTGGGACTGGGGGCCCTCATGAAGTTGAGGAATGACATTCAGCTCTATGTCTCTTTTCTCACCAATTACCCTTTTCCCCCTCACCCACAGCTCTGCTGTTCAGTTCACCATGACTCGATTTCCAGCTCTAATAGAAAACCACCAATAAGACCACATCTGTTGTGCCTGTGTGTCTGGACCACAGCACCTAGCACTTGAGAAGTACCCAGCACAGCATCTAGTACTTCAGAAGTACCCAGCAGTCACGGTGAAAGGAAAGAGGCTCATCACTGGAAATCTCAGGACAAGGGTCTCATGTGAACACCTCAAGGGAGTACACCTTCATCCTCCACAGCATGCTTGACCCAACACAGGAGAAAACAATGGAGCAAAGGAACAATGAACTCCAGCCTTGGAAGCAAGCTGGAGAAATGGCTTTACCCATAAGAAGCCAAAGCTGGCCTTGGGAAACGCTGGTACCAAAAGCAGGGAGGGGAAATTCCAGAGGAGAAGCCAGCCCAACTGTCGCAGCAGAGGTGCAGACTATGTCTTAGTGTAACTTTGTTCCTCCAATCACACAGTATTCAGACACAGAAAACCCTCTAAGTAAACTGTAAACCCACTGTTCTAATACCAAAAGCTTGTGATCACCAGTTATTGTCTCTGACCTGCCTTCTTGATCATTTCCTCCAAATAACCCGCCCTTAGAGAGTGGTTAAACATATTTTTATGATTTACTTCAATTGGACAAACCTAACAGTACAGCACATTTTATACTTAGTACTCACACAAGCACACACACAAAAACAAATGAAACTCTCTCTTGTTGTCCTTGAAAGATGACCAAAAAAAGAATAGTAACCAAGGATTTTTTTTTCCTGTTATTTATCCTAATACTGCCAGTTCTGAAACAAAGCAGTTGGAGAGAGATATTTAGTAACTTTGATTTGTCCCAAGATGCATTTTTTTACACTGAGGTCCTGTTCCTGACAGTGAGTACATGTGACCTGTGCTAAAAAAAGGATATTTTCCACTTCTTGCACAACTGGAGCAGATCTAAACATCAGCTTGTGCAAACTGCATTGCAGAACTCAAAGGGAATTAAACGTACACACACTTAAAGAAACTCTATAAATAGCAGCACTCGGGAAGAGGAAATCTCCAATAACAGGCAAAACCAGCACTTAGGATCCCACTTTAATCAAGTGTTCTGTCTAATCATATCACAAAGCTCATCTGCATAATGAGACTGGAACATCTGCCAGGTTGAAGCACCTCAGTCTTGTCTGTTTTGCTCCTTCCTCTATAAGTGCTGAGTTACTGTTAAGAGGGGCAGACAAGGCCACAGGGCAACTCTACCAGAACAGGAAGAGCTGCTACCATTTACCAAAAGCCCCATGGGCTACCCTAAGCTTGTACATATCCTTTTGCCTCTGTTTTGAAACACATACCAAGCAGAAGAAGATAAGGGCTATTGGTCCCATCTTACAGGTGGAAAGTTAATTGTTGAGATTCCATGGCATTGGATATCTTGAAGCCAAATGCACTAGCTAAGTGGCCAAGCCATGATCACAACAGTAACATGGCTCCCTTAAGCCTGCCCACCTGCACCCAGCCTCTGCCAGCACTGAGGAGCAAGCCCTCCATGCCATCACATACCTTCTTGGCTGTCTGAGTATTTCTTTTCTTTGAAGGTCAAATTTATACTCCCTCATTCACTCACAGAACCACTTTCCCAAGCCACACCAATTCTAGTCCCACTAATAAATCCCCCCTGCCGATGCCCGCAGCAGGCCACACTCTGCCTTGTGTGTTCACTGGATGCGACATGTTCTCTAACCCTCGCCCCACTGGCAATTTTGGCTACGGCTCTGGGACCTGCACAATCATGCACACGGCCTTGTACAGGACAGTGCACATTAGTTGACAAGAGTATGAGTATTCAACTAGACCACCTCTGTTTAAATCAAATCGGGGCCCTATCTAGAACTTGGTATGCCTCAGTTTCCCTCTGTAAAAAATAAAAAAAAAGGACAATAAAACTACAGATGCCTGTGGCTGAAATGAGTCACCATGTTATGTTCAGAAGAGTTCCTGGCATACAGTCAGGACGACGTCATAATTAGAACCACCACTGTTCTTAGTTCTTAGCACCGCTGGGTTTTCTGAAGATTAAGTGTGTCTTGTCTTTTGGTTGTGAGCCTTAGCCTTCAACAACTGAGCCATCTCATAAGCCTGAGGGAAAGTATATCTTATTCATACAAACATTCTAAGCAGGGATTGACACATGGCACACACTGAATGCCTGTCAACCATCATTACCGGTATTAATTGGGGAGTACTCAAACTTGAAAAATACATGCTGATTTTTGTATTTTTATGTGTGTGCTGATGCCACCCATGGCCAGTTTTTAACCCACATAAATAAACTATTATCAGATGGACAGAATGTAAAAACAAATCGCTGAACACTTTGTTAGGAGGAAAACAAAATGGCATTGGTAAGATTGAGGAAATGTTATTACAGAACAGCACTTGCCTTAGAGAAGAAAGCCACAATCTACTAAATGAAAACACCTTCCAGAATGTCAGCACTCACTAAGAAAAAAGAAGCAAGAGTCACATCTACTCACATTTGCTGAGTGATGATTGTGTACCAGGGCCATCCCCAAAGGTAAAGTCACTGTTAATTTTCTTATAGTCTCTGAAAGGAGGCTCCCATTTGCTTGATGAGGAAACTAAGTTAGAGAACACCAGGCCTGCCCAAGGTCACCCAGCTAGTTAGGGGGAAAAAATACAGTGACAGAGTCTTTATTATAATAGTCCCCTGAAGATCTGACTGATCAAAAAGAAGAAAGAGAAGGAGGAAGAGAAGGGGGAGGAGGAAGAGGAGAAGGAGGAGGAGGAGGAGGAGGAGGAG
>NW_026596101.1:16080254-16161354 GCF_907164565.1 Psammomys obesus
GGAGGAGGAGGAGGAGGAGGAGGAGGAGGAGGAGGAGAATAAAAAGAAGAGGAGGAGGAAGAGGAAGAAGAAGAAAAGTCCAGAAACAAACAAAGTAGAGGTAGGGAGAAGAGGGGGAGAAAGGGGAGAGGGAGATACTGAGATTGATTTGACAGTTTTGTTTGGCCAAGCATGGATTATTATTTTACCAAAAAAAAAGGGTCTTTTTAATATGAAAACTGAAGGGGAAATATCAGCAAAAGGCAGTGGGCTTGTGATGTGTGTGGGACAGAAGACTCTACTTATCTCTTTCACCACAAGCTTCTTTGAATCCACACTTGGCATCACTGTAGCATCCCATCTTGCTATGATTAACTTAACACTCCCTTACATTCTCATTTCTAATCTACAGGAAATGTAATACTGTCTGAAACAGCACTAAAACAGCACTGGTTCTGGGAGGAAACCAGAACCCAGTGAAGCCAGTTCCCAAGCCCGCCCAAGAAAAGAGCATCAGCAACTACAAAGCCATGGGCTTCTGCAGAGCAAACCCATCAGGACCACAGACCACACCACTGTGTTCTTCAAGGCTGATTTTCAGAATAAAAAGCCTACACTTTGCCCCCTTGTGCCCAGGAGCTCAAGGACAGTTCTACATTTCCCTGGTGTGGCGTGCCAGTATGTAAATCTGTGATTGTTTCTTCTGTGACCCTCTGTGGAGAATTCATTCCCAGGAAAACACCATTCATCATGGGAATCTTTTCTCCTACTGAGTCTCTTTCTACAACACTTCACCAGTCAATGTAACCAAGATGAGGTTCACAAAATCTAAGTTCAGCAACATATTTGAAATATTTGAATATCTGGGCTGAGTCCCAGTGAAGTATATGGAAATTCTTCCTTAAAGATCGCCTGCTCGGTATTTATTCTAAAAGGAACACAATAGTGAATGCAAAATCAAAAACTAACCATGATACCTTTATGACATGCTAAAGGAGAAAGCCACATGTGTTCAACAAATATGTACTGCCAGACACTATTCTGTACATTAGACAGCCCTTTACAAAACGTCAAAAGCACTGAAACTGTGTTCTAGGTTCTAGGGACTCCCCAGTGAACAAGCCACAGAGCAACAACTTTACCACCTAGAGCCCTGAGGTCTCTATATATGTATGTATGTATAGGACATACATACATATATATATATATATATATATATATGTGTGTGTGTGTGTGTGTATGTATGGATATAGATATATATAATACATGGGTATATATTATATAGAGATATATACAATATATAGATATAATATATTATTATATATTATGTTATATATCTATATTATATATAAGATTAATATTATATATCTATATAATATACACCTACATATTATATATCTATATACATATTATATATTATATAATATATATCTGTATGTTTTAATATATTCTATATAGATATATTATAGATAATATATAATATAGATACATATATAAACAATATATATATATATACAATAGATATTGTAAGTTATAACATTAACACGATGAAAGAAACACAGCTGGATAAGGAAGACTGAGAGTTCGAAGGGAGAGTAATTATGAGTATCATGGTCACAGAAGGCCTCACTATCCGTGTGATGAGAAGCAAGGAAACATGAGAAGGACATTGAAAGGAAGATTAGGAGTTGGTAGTGAGAACTGTGTCTATCTGGGCAAAGAGTGGTCCAAGCAGAGGCAAGTGCAAATGTCCAGAGGAAGAAGAGCCTGGGCTCCTCCTAGGCCAGCCTGACTACACAGGCTGCCTTGTACCATGAGAAGGAGGGAGCAAAAAGCCATGGAGAGCTTTGACCAAGAGGATAACAGGGTCTGACTTGAGTTTTAGCACAAGGCCCATGTGGTTCTTGGCTGGAGAAGCTGTCCTGTGTCCTGAAGAGAAGCTAGCACATCCCTGGAATGTGCCTGATGAAGGTTAATCACAACTCCTTTCTACAATGACGATTAAGGGTCTCCAGAGGGATTTGTTCTCTGACTGAAAAGCACATGCTTTTTTTTTTTTAATTTTGGGTTTGTGTGTATGTATGTGTGTATATATGTTCACATATAGGCACAGGTACACTGTGTACACGGGTGTGTGTCTGTGTGTATGTACATGCATATCAAGACTAGAAGTCAACTACAGGTATCTCCCTCAGTCACTCTTCACTTTATTCTTTGACAGCCTCTCACTTTCATCCATGACCTCTCAATTCAGATGGGCTGTCTTGCCAGCAAGCTCATCTCCTCTTCCCCAGCGCTGGGAATGCAACATCCAAGCACCATGCCTGGCTTTTCCATGTGGGTTCTTGGAAAAGAGCTCAGGCCTCCATACTTGTGTGGCAAGCACATCACTGACTGAATCATGGTCTCAGCTCTAAAAACATCAGTGTAACGACGATACCATGGCTGCTAAATAAAAAAGTACTAGAAGCGGCCAAGACTGGGAGAGTGAAGAGACTGCTGTAATAGCCCAAGCAAGGACTGACACTGACTTGGTCAAAATCACAGCAGAGAAACAGGCAATAAATGAGTGAATCCTGGACAGTGGTTCTCAACCTCCCTGATGCTATGACCCTTTCATGCAGTTCTTCACGTTGTGGTGAGCCCCCAACCACTAAATTATCTTGCTACTTCATAACTGTAAATTGGCTTGTTATGAATCGTAATATAAACATCTGATATGCAGGATAGCGGATATGTGATCCCCGGGAAAGGGTCATTCAACCATCCCCAAAGGGGTCATGGCCCACAGGTTGAGAACCGCTGGTCTATACACTATAACAACCTTGTTACAAGACTCTGAATTTTTTAATTACAAATTTTTTTCACAACCAAGCAATGAGAAGGTTCTGAACCACAGGCGGTCCACTTAGAGTCACATGACAGATGTCAATGATAATATCATTAGGGCAACTGTCAAAACATTTATAAGGAACTGTCACCCACTCCAGACACTTATTTACAGATTTTTATTTAGCTGGTTTATCAAAGAGCACATACCTACTCCATCCTATCTGGCCCCACTTCTAGTACCAACATGTGAAGATGTTTATGCCCACATGCCCACATTTCTCCTTCTCTGTGCTAGCTAGCTAGCTTCAGAGGACATGTGCTCTTACATGTCATTCTTGCTGACTGTGAAAAAGAACAGAACCGAAATCTTCCACATGAGTGTCAGGGCACCCAATGGTTTTCCCCACAGGTATTTTCCTCACTTCCCAAAACGCATTTAATGTATCAGCCACCATCAAAATGTTCCAAACAGTCCAGTTAATTAATTTCTTTCAGGAACACACACACACACACACACACACACACACACACACACACACACTCACTCACCCTCATTCTGGCCATGTAAGCATTTGCTTATAGAAGCAAAAGCAGGGACTGCTCAGTAAAACACTGGTCCCTTCAGCCACACGCAGATAAAGCCCTAATGAGTATAAGCAACAATACGCCTTACACAGTATCACTCAGGGCACCCAACACACACAATCGATGCTCACGTACAAAATAGCCATTATGAAAAGAAGCCACCATTGAAAGGCCGAGTCTACGCATCTCAATGCCTAACACATTTCCTTCCACTCTGCCACAAGCATGTGCAAAAAGCCTGCTTTAGCAAGGGGAGCCAGGGCTTCTGCTCCAACCAGTTTGTTCCCATAACTGGAGTCAAGGTCCTACCCCAGTCCTGAAGGAAACGAACTTGGCTCCACTTTCCAGCAGAGTCAAGACCCAGCCTCCTTCTCTCCAACACCAACGATTCCACCCCTCACTTCTGCCTCCCCGGTCCTTCACTCCCCTGAAATGGAGGCCCTCCGTCCCTCACTCATCTAGGCCCAAGTGACAACTGAGGAACAAGGTAATGGTGCTTCAAGGGTTAGCCTTACTTCATCTCACAACTGAAAGGGGTAGAAAGAAAGCTTTTTTTTTTTTTTTTTTTTCCTATCACAGATTCCAGTAACTACCCCCCACCCATAAGCATTACAAATAAGCGCTACGGAGTGACCAAAGAGAATGAAAAAGAAAGATAAGCGATTCTGCGATACAAGCAGCAATGGAGGGTAGCACGAGGGATAAGGATACTGCAAATGTGCTGAGAGTTCAGAGGCACCAGACCAGAGGACAGCTTCACTCCAGTTCCTAACTTTTTGAAGCGCCTGGGGAACTAAATGGGTGTAGTTGAAAAAATAAAACGTTCCACAACCACAGACCTCTGAGATAGCTCTTTCCTTCCTTATTCCTTCCTTCCTTCTTTCTTTTGCATTTACACGGAACTCTATCTATGCCCAAGAGTTGGCCCAGCTTGGAGAGACACGCCCACCAGTCCCGTCAGGGACTCAGGTGCTGCCCTGTGGCAGGTGGCAGGTGAAGCCCGGTAAACTTCACCTAAAGGCCACCCGGAGCAATCTGTCCCAGAGGGGCTGGACTACCAGGAGAGACTCCAGGCCAGTTCATTGCTTCCCCGGAACATCAGACCTCCGTCTACCCCAAGCTCTCCCTCCCCGAGCCCTCAGCCTGCTATGATCTTCAGAAAAACTCCTCCCGGCATCACCAGGTCACCGTCCCTGTCCGGTGCTCCTCCTACCCCACCTCGCGCCGGGTACTGTCCCAGCCCCCATCCACCTCAGCAGCTGGCATCTGCAGCCGAGGGTCCCCGCGCTTCAGTGAACCATCCCAAGACACTTGTGGTGTCCTCCAAATGCCGCTGTCAGACACCCTAGGATGCGAGCAAGCCATCCGTGAGCAGGACCCAAAATGCCAGGGGCCAGGTCGCCTTGTACCCTAAGGCAAGGGCACGGGGTCCTTGTCCCAGAGCTATCGAGACTGGCAGTTCTTGTCCCAGGATAGCTGGCGCTGGGCCCCTGGGCCTCCCGCCGCGCCTCCCTCCAGCTGTCACCACTCACCTGCTCTTCAGAGGTTGACTTTTGAGTTCGTAATAGGTTTTGGGTTCTTCGTGAAACTCCTCCCCGACTTCGAAATCCGCCACGATCCCTGATTCGGACTGCATGGCTCCCGCTTGCTCGCCTTCCACTGCTTGGGACTTGGAGCAGGACCCGGGAACCTGACGAAGATGGGGGCCCTTGAGTTCTCCAAGCCGCGCGCCCCGCGCAGTGCCCGGCTCAGCCCGCTAGCCGGCCGCCCGCCCTGGCGCGGTGAGTTTACACTCACACCAGAGCGGGAGGGGCCGGACCCGGTGCCGCCTGGGATTTGTGGTTCCTCCTGGGCCGAGCATACCAGCTTTCCAGGAGATCAGCTTCCGCAAAGACTACAACTCCCAGAAGGCTAAGCGAGGGAGCGGCAACGTGGTGGACACCGATAGTGCAAGTCCTGTTTGGATTCCTTGTCAATGTCAGCAGCTCCTCTCGTGTGTCTCTCCCGTTTGCTTCAAGGGTACAGCCCTGGCTGTTTAATATTAATAAGAACGGACTCAGCCTGGGCTTCTACTGTCCCTCCTGGCTCAGACATCTGCGATGACACGCCGAGTGTTCATTTAAAAAATAAAACACTAAAGGGTTCGCTACTAGAAAGTTTCAGCCAGAGTTAAAGCCCATTTTAAAATAAAAGGGTTTTCTATTCGCCCCCAAGCTCTTCCGGGCTGAAGCGACACATCATCCTGTCCTCGATTGGAACAGAGTATTGGAAACTTCACTTTTGTAATGAAAATGTTATTGGAGAAGTTATTCTTGCGCGTTCCTTTTCTGGAACTCAGTCTGGGCTCTCACAATACTCTTCATCAGCTGAAAGGCTCTTTTCTTTTTATCCAATTAGTCACCTCTAATCTAATGCAGCACTTGAAGGGTTCAGTTAATTTTAAAGGGCACCAAGTTACCAAACAACATCGCCGCCGTCTGCTTTCAATTTCTCAGTTGGCTGGGAGTTCAAATGAGATTGTCCTAACATTGCAAGCTGGTGCAGCTTCAAGGCACTTGGCTAGGTAATGAACTAAACGACTGCGCTTTAGCTCATTTGTACTTCCAAACCTGTCTTCTGATTAGGTCCAGTCTGACTCTTCATTTTATAGAAAACAACAAAAGTGCTTTGAGACATCAGTGTTAAGGGTGGCATTTTAAAGTAATGGAAATCCCTAGTTCTTCTAAGAAATCCTGTGCAATCTTAGGCATGTCAGTTTGATTCCTAGAAGCCTTAATTTCCTCATCTACAAAAGAAGAGATTAGGAAACCTGTCTGAGATGGTGTTGCAAGGTCAAAAGTGAGAAAAATTGACTTGCAATCTGTATGAACTGCTGGGCAGGCAAGATGGCTCAGCGGGTTAATGAGCTTGTCCAAAACCATGACAACCTGCAACTGATCCCCAGGACCCACATGTTGGAAGTAGGAAACTATTAACTGCTGAAAGCTGTCTACTAACAGCCTGGCGCAGGTGCCCACGCACATGCACATACTAAGGCATACATACATACGATTATTCATTTTGCCTTTCTTTTGCCCCTCTTGAAGACATTCCTTGCAAACCAGCATCTCTTCTGTGTATTTTCACTTTCAGAAGCAATAAATCAAATGCTTATTCTAAGACGGCTACAGCGATGGTTGGGCACCTCCTTGGCATTACCTTCTCCTATATGTTGCCTCGTGATGAATCTGTTTTGAAATTTTATATCAGAAAGATCACCAGTAGGAGTGTGTGACTGAGAACTGAGGATTTGGAGAACGTGTACACTGCCCTGAGGTAGCAGCTACCAAAATTTTGTGACCAAATATTGTTCCCAAAGTACTTCTTCTGGTCCTTCACTATAACACTGGCATGACAGAATGTCTGAAATCAGCCTTAAAGGCTTCGAGATGTTCTTTGATAACTACTAGAAACTAGATTCAGAGGTGATGTAATGGAAGATGGAAAGTAAACCAAAAAGGGAGCACGGATTTAGACTCCTAATCGCATCCAGGTCCTCCTTTATCAGAGCTGGAATGTGGGAGGACGAACTGATGGGCGTGGAGCAATTCCAGGTATTTGATGAGGTGGTGAACCACAGATGCTAAACATTGTGTACAGCAGCAAGCTTCCTGGCCAATTGGCACCCCCATTGAGAAACACTGAGCCTCTTCATTGTCTGAATCTCTTGGCCCACCAGGAGTTTTTTTTAACCTGAAGAAGGTATGCACCCCCTTCTTAGGGTACACAAATAGAAGCACACTGTGCCTGATTGTGGTCCATTATCCCTTGAAAGGCTGTCAAAGACTTGTATAAGAACTGAGCTTTAAAACTATAACGAGGCCCGGAATATACTGGAGTTGATAGAGCCTTTGTCTATGGTGTATGACATATGGCGTATCCTTCATTCAGTCTCCAGCACTCCATAAACCAGTGCAGTGACACACACCTGTAATCACAGCACTTGGTGGATTCAGATTTTTTCAAGGTCATCCTTGGCTACATTGGGAATCTAAGGCCAGCCTGGGCTAGGGAGACAAGATCACTCTCACATACACACGCACACATACACACACACAGAGAGAGAGAGAGAGAGAGAGAGAGAGACACCTGTAATGGCAGAAACCTAAGACAGTGAGTGATATGCCAGATCTAAAGAATTATCCTTAAAATGAAAGAAGTGTGAAAATTCATGACTTCATTGAAGCACAATTTCCAGAGAGATCTCTGGGGTGTGGGCCTGAGCTGGAGTTGTCTTTAAGGATGCCATTTGCCCCTCATGCATCCATTCATTGTGTTCTTTCTGCTCTCTATTCAGAAAACCTTCCCAGGATTACCTGTTACTGTGCTGGTGGTGTTATACCCAGTTCGAGAGCCCCCAAAAGATCTATAGAAATCGACTCCGTTGCAAAACATATGAGGGTCTTTTTATTGTAAATTACAAGCTGCAGCTTGGGCCCACAACACCCAATGCCTAAGCGGTGAGAGCTGAGCACCCTGCGCCCAAGTTAGTTGGGTGATAGATAGATTCTGGTCCCTCCCAGCATGCCCACGGCAGGGGCGATTCCTGCCTGGCAAGCATCTATTGGTCAAAATGCTACATTTTTAATTGATTGGCTATAGGAAGGTCCCTAGACCATAATGACCTGGTGTCCCTCCCCAGACCATAATGACCTGGTGTCCCTCCCTAGGGGGATGGGCCAGTTTCCTAGCAACTGTTATCTCTAGTGGGTGGGGAAAGAATGCAGTAAGGCGGTCCTTCCCCTCAGGGCATTACTGGACTTCTCCATCCACCTACTTCAGGTCTTAATAATAGCTGCTAATTTATCTTTTGGTCTCTCAGTGGGTATGTGACTTTGTCCTGACCATTGTAGAATCTTTTAAAATGATTTCTGATTTACTGGTAATTTCATATGTGTGTGTGTATATATATATATCATCAACCCCATTTCCCTCTGTGTAATTCTGTGTAATTTCTTGTAATTCCATCCTGGAACTCACTCTGTAGACCAGGCTAGCCTCAAATTCATAGAGATCCGCCCGCCCACCTCTCCCTGGGCTTAAAGGTATGTGTGTGGCCACCACAGACACCACCACCACCCAGCCAGAATTTAAGCTCATTCTGCCTTGAGTGAAAGGAGGGTACCCATTTGCCTAGAAGAGGCCCACATAATGATATTAAATAACAAAGCCAAGGGACAAGGCTGCCAGGGATGGGGTGGGGTCAGCAGGCACAGTTTCCAGCATATGCTATTCCTTTGTTTGCCAAGAGTCTGTGCCAAGATTCTGGTCATTCCCCAGGAAAACAAGTGAAGCTGCACTGTGTTCAGAGGTAGAACATGAAAAACATGTAGGTAAAGTAAGTTCCAAGCTGTAAATTTGTTCCACTGCTTGTTAGGGTTTTTTTTCTTAACACATACATTACATTTCTTCCAGAATTTTATCGAAGGTTTAGCTCTTCTTTCAAAACAAATTATCAAGCGCACACTCAAAACGTCATCTGCACCTTCACAGGTACCAAGGGCAACCTTGTGGTCATCTATCACAAGGGACTCTATGGGGATCTTGCTCTCCTTGGCTTTCAAATGAGTGGTTCTTGCAAGTGTAGTATGAGGTAGTTTTCTAGAACCACTAGAGAGAGACATTCAGGAGCAAGGAACAAAAGTTTTATTGTGCAGAGCAGGAGCAAAAGGTGTTACAACTTTCTCAAACTTCTGGCAAGAGCGGAGTCCACCAGTGTTACTTGGGGATGCCAATCAAACTGTAGCTTGCCAACTGAGAGCCAGGATGGGGACTGAGATTCTGTACTTATAGCAAGCTTCCCAGTGAGTTCTTTTCTTTTCCTTTGTATTTTGTTTTGTTTTGTTTTGTTTTGCTTTGCTTTGTTTGTTTGTTTGTTTGTTTGTTTGTTTTGAGATAGGGTTTCTCTGTGTAGCTTTGGCTGTCCTAGACTTGCTCTTTGTAGACCAGGTTGGCATCAAACTCACAGAGACCCTCCTGTCTCTGCCTCTCTGAGTGCTAGGATTACAGGCTAGGATGTGAGTTCTTTTTTAATTTCTTTCTTTTTTTTTTTAAGACAACATTTGTCTCACCATGCCTGTCCTGAAATTCACTATGTAAATCAGGCTAGCCTTAAATTCACAGAGCTGCACATCCATCTGCCTTTCAATGCTGGGACCAGGGGTGTGCACCACTATCCTAGCTTGATATTTTTTAAAAATACTTTTGCTCTTATTTATTTGCATGAGAATGAGGCACATGCCTTGGCTGGAGAATAGAGGTCAGGTCAGAGGACAACCTGTGGGAGTTGGTGTTCTCTTTCCACCTCATGGGTTCTGGTGATCAAACTCAGGTCAGATGATCAGGCTTAGTGGCAAGCATCCTTAACCACTGAGCTAGGCCCCAGTGGGTTCCTTTGTGTAGAAACTTTAGAAGCAGTTTTAACACAATTTTTATTAATTCTTTGAGAATTTCATACAATGTATTTTGATTATATTTAGCTCTAATACCCCCTAAATCCACCCTCACCTGCCCACCTCCTTCTAACTTCACATCCTTTAAATATATAAGTATATAGAGAGAGTGAGACCGAGAGACACTCAGAGAGAGAGTTACCAAGTGTAATTTGAGCTGCCCAGATACTCATGAGTATGAGACCATTCCACGGGAGTGTGAGAATGTGGCCAGCCTATCAGACACCTTAAAGCAAACTGACTCTCCCTCTCCTGGAAACCATCAACTGCTCAAGGTTTCTCAGTGAGAGGCAGGAGCACCTGAGGCCTCCCCACTCTCTGCCAAAATCTTGACTGGCTTGAGCTTGGTGTGATAATAGCAGCAAGCCAGACCGGAAGCAAAGGCAGTCCAAAGGAAGGTACCAACCCGAGGCTAGAATAAAGGCCAGTAGAAGTACACGTGTGAGTAGCATTACACAAACTGAGCAGGTTTTATTCAGGAATATATATGTGCACTCAGATACATATGTGCACGTAACAACAGTTAGTGAAAAAAAGTTATGAATCTGAAAACCAGCAGGAAGGGGTATACAAGAGGGGAAAAAAGAAAAAGAGGAAATGATGTAATTATATTATAACCTGAACGGAAAAGAAAAATGAAAAATGATACAATAAAAAAGAATACAATGTAAAGTCTGAACAACTTGGATCTGAACAAAGTCAACACAAGGAAGTCAGGAGGGGCTTGGCTGAGATCTGGGGTGCTTCAGCGACTTCAGAACAAGGGCCTTGAGGGCCTCATCAGTTGCTGAATACATAGGATCATTTGGGAAGAGTCAACAGGACTAAGAGCTGAGTTTGGGAAGGATGTTACCTTCTTTAAGGCAAGTGGGTGCCTTTGAAGGTTTTTGAGCCCAGAGGCAGGCAGGCAGTAACAAACAGCTGCCAGCCCAGGGCCCCCATGAGCAGGGTTCGGATGTGGTGACTCCAAACCCAATGCCAAACGTTCCCGAAGTTCACAATTTTAACTCTTGTTCCAAGGTGTCTGAGGGCACAGGACCTGAAGCAAGAAGGAAAACACATAACGTGTTATGAAGAATACAACAAAAGAAGAAGACAAATCCTGAAGCAAGCATTTCTACTTCTCTGCCTCCCCTTAAACTATTAAGCACTCTCAGGTAGGGCAGTTTTCATTTGGTTGCTTGGTTTTCATTTTGTTTATGTGAGACAGGGTCTTACGTATCCCAGGCTAGCTTCAAACTATGCATGACTTTGAACTTCCGATCCCTCATCTCCTATCTCCCAAGTGCTGATATGCAATGTGTTTTTACATATGTATTTTCCTGTTAGAAAAGTAACATTACACATTATTTAAAATTATAAAACATAAGTTAAAAGAAACATACTAATGCCTATTACCCTAGTGTTGCAAGCTAGTCATACTTAAACATGTGTCATTGAGAGTGTTCTCACAGATACGTCAGAAGAAATATTTGAAAGATAACAGAATATACTGCCTTCTCTCTAACATTTCCCCTTTGTGTATTTATTATGGATAATTTTCATTAGATACAAATTATTTTCAAAATTTAAAATGTCTAATAATCATTATCATATAAATTTACTAAAATTCATTTTCCAAAACTCTGCCTTAATAGACCTTAGATGGATCCTATGGTCACAGGTAAAGATAATCTCATGAATTACCCATAATATACTTTCCTAAAAAGAAATCCCAATGCCTAAAAAAATCCATATTTGTTAGAATTTTGTCTAGAAGAAGTTTTTTCCTAAACACTAATCTCACTTAGATTTCTGCTTAATTTCAGCTCCTTCTGTATTCCTGTTGATTATTATAGCAGAAAGGCCAAGCTCTGTAAAACTGGCTCCCCAGCTCTCCTTGCCCTTCATTTGTGTCCACTCATGCCTACTCAAATCATTCCTGTGGTTGCAGTGGCTAAAAAAAAATACATGAAGTTCTTAGAGGGTCCCAAACTGCCTCTGCCCTTTCCTTTCTCTGGCTCTTTTGCTTAACGCCATTATTTAGACTTTAAAACTCAGCTCAACCTTTATAGGAAGACTTGCCTGACTCTACCCACACTTAGCACACTTCCCAGATCGGTTCAGCGGCCCGTTCCAAAATTCAACGCAAGAGACAGCCTGTGATGCCTTGTATTCTAATTATCTTCTTAACTTTCCAGACATTTCCACCAGCAGCAGCCACACACATATTGAAAACACTCCAGACTTTGCTCAGTCTGTGAGCTATTGGAGGGCTGGGATCATGTTCGTGGCTGATTTTCAGTAAGTGGCTGTGTAATCAATGTATGAACTGACCACGAGTAAAAAGTTAGACTGCTTTCTGTGACTGTCACAAAATGTCTGCTACAGGGCAACTTACAAGAAAAGGTGCTCGCGTGAGATTCAGTCTGTGGTCATGTGATCTCATTAATCTGAACCTGTCAAACCACAGTGTGTATGACAGAAGGTCTTTTCATCTCGTGGTGGCAAGGGAGAAAACAAAACAAAACAAAAGCAGGAAGAGAATGGAATCCCTAAAACTCCTTTAAGGACATGTCCCAGTGGTCTATATTCCTAGGCCCCATCTGCTAAATAAAGGTTGTCCACCAGGCCACTCATATGTGGGTTTTTAGGGCTACTTATCCAAACTATCGCAGTCACATCTGTCCCTCTCTGTGGTGATTACAACGACACTACAAATGAAAGAATAATTGTTTACTAGGTCATCTGCCGTGTTCATGCGCACATGAGGCAAATATTGATGGAACCAAAGAACTAACTTTTCCATCATTAGGACTCTGTCCCAGTCTAAACTGATTTATCAGGGTAGAAATTAGCCTGTATCCCCTGGGCACACTGCAGATAAGGAGGCTGAAACCTCTTCATTAAAACAAGAGACAGGCGTGTTAGCACATGCTACTGGGTGATTTGGAGAAACGCACTGGAAAATAACTGGATGGAGCCTACTTAGCACTTATTAAAGGAAGTAATCAGAAGCAGAAATAAACCAAGATGCTGGAACACCTCCTGTTGTGAAGGTCGCAAAGACAATCCTCAGGAGGTCTGATGTTCCCGTCCATGCTAACACAAAAAGCTCTCAGGAAGTTTCAAAAGCTAAAGATTCGTTTGCTAGGTCACAGATGAAACTCTATTTATTTTTCTTTCCCTCTAGAATCCAGTGTGAGAATGAGTGCTCAACGTCTTTGGGAATAGGATGGTGAAACAGCAAGATCCTGGGGCCAAAGGTCAAGAACATTGAAAACTAGAGTGCTTCCTGCCGAGGAATGGATGCGGAAGGAAGTCAGATAGGAGCTTACTGTTGAAGAGTTGAAGTAGCATGGGTACTGGAAGATGGTCAGGGAATGATATACTAGCTAATATTTGTAAGATACACAAAACAGCCAGCATTTTGAACAGCATTGCATAGAAGTCTGTAAATGAACTATATCTTTTTTTAACACTTATCCATCCAGTATTTACACGCTGCTAGTCACAATCGGAGAAAGACTTGTTCACAGATTCAGCCAATAGATTCAAAGTTTGTTCCAATTTGTTAAATACAAACAAAGTATTTTAAGTACTTTTAAGTAGATACTAGTAGTCTGGCTTCTTTTTCCTGCATCATATGGGAACTTTAGTTGTGTCTGAACCCTGGCTCTGCTTATATGACCTTGAGCAAAATATGTAAGTCGCCTCCATCCTGAGTTGTTGCCTTTTTTAATTTGTAGAACAGGATTGATGGAGCCTCGTTGATGGTCGGGAGGAACAGATAAGTTAGAACACTAAGTGAAGCAACATTGTTGGCTGATTTTATATAGTACCATCTGTGGTGCTTTGAATGAGAACGGCTTCTTCAGGTTTATGTATTTGAATGTTTGGTTCCCAGTTGGAAGGATTAAGAAGTGTGGCCTTGTTGGAAGAGATGTGTCTCTGGGGTTGAGCTTTTTGAAGTTCAAAAGCCTCCTCCAGACCACTCTCTCTTCCTGCTATCTGTGGATAAGATGTAAGCTCTCATTTACTGCTCTAGCACCATGCCAGCCTGTCTGCCTAGTGCCATATTCCCTGCCATGATGATCATGGGGTAACCCTCTGACATTGTAAGCAAGCCCCCAAATAAATGCTTTCCTGGTATCTCTTCATAGCATAGAAAAATAACTAAGACACCTTCATTATCGGGTTGTTATTCTACTTTTTACCACATTTTAAGTTTTACATGAAGAAAAGACCGCTGCAAACAATGTATATCAACTCTTTCACTTCAGGAAAACTGTGTATTATGTGTGTGAATGGTGTATCTAGATTAAGGTAGTAACCATTACTGGGGTTGATGATGGAATGAAGAGAAATTTCACTTTCAAAGTCACACATTGTCATTGTTGTTGCTGCTGTTGTTCTTTTGAAAAAGGGTATTGTGTAGCACAGGCTAACCTCAAACATAATACGTAGCTGAGGCTAGCTTTGAATTCCTGATCATCCTATCTCTACTTTTTAAGGGCTCAGAATTAAGTGTGCAAAAATTAGGCTGTTTCAAAGTCACATTGTATATAAGCTTTATTTCAAGAAAAAAAAAAATTACATATGCCTTTTAAAATCAGAAAGGAAACAATGATATTTAAACTATCACTTAGGTCAACAATAAACATGGTGAGAGTTACAAGAGAAAAGTTGATAGGCTTAACTCCGTGGATATTCTTTAGTGCTTGATAAATGACCTTTTGGATAGAAATTTGTATGTTATCCCTCAAAGAGCCATAAAACCTGCCTAAGACGGTTGAGCATTATAAAAATCTACAACTTTTTTTAAGTAAAAAAAAAAAAGTATTTATTTTTACTTCTTGTGTGTATTTGAATGAACATATGTATGTGTACCCCATCTGTGCCTGCTACTCAAAGAGGCCAGACAACAACATGCAATTCACTGGAACTGAACTTACAGACAGTTGAGTCACCATGTGGGCACTGGGAAACCGAACCTGGGTCCTCTGCAAGCTCAGCAAGTGCTTTTAAATGCTGAGCCATCTCTCTAGCCCCAAATTCTGCAGCTCTTTCTGTATCACTGATATCAAGTGTTTGCGTAAGGAACAATGAAACCATGAAAGAAAGGAATTAGAGAAAGTGAGAGAGAATACACGATTTTTAAAATATTTTTTAAAAGTAAAAAGAGTGAGGGAGGGAGAGGGGGAAAGGAAGAAAAGAAAAAAGAAAGAGGAAAGAAAACCTTGGTGAATTCCTAATAGAAAATGAGGGGGAGGGAAATACAGAAATGAAAAACAAAACAGAAACCAGGACACTGACTGGGGTTGGATAAGCCTCTGATTCTTTCCCTTTCCCAACGGTGAACTGTCCAGGCCCTGTTCCAGGCATCAATCAACAGAATCTAACATCCTCTGGGTTAGAGAAGTAAGCTGCTGACCTAAGCTGGATCAGGAAACTTTCTATCCTTGTAAGCCGAATCTCCCGTGGAGGAACTCTGGGAGGGAAGGCCGTTGGAGCAGAGTCAGCCAACAGTACCCCCTGTAGAACAGACCCAGAAGTTCCTGCTGAGAGTTCAGTCAAGAACCCCTACTTCTTGCTCTTCCCCACTGGGAGTATTCAACTGTGCCTTCTGGACTCTGAGCTACATAATGGTCTTCCAATTAATTCCTATTCTTGCTTAACTTTATGAAAGACATGTTTGCTACCTGGAGACCACCAACAAACTCCTAGGACATTCAGAAGTGTATCCACAGATACAGTGGACTTCTAGGGCCCACCCCTCAGCATCTTATTCAAAGCACAGATGCATGCACAAGACCTATAGTGTCTTGTGCAAACTCAAACCCTGGCTGAGTTCTCTTTGCAAGAGCAGGAAGATCCAACATCCATCTTTCCTCGATAAAATATAAAATTCCTAACAAGACAAAGTACCGTCTTGTGAATCAGTAAATGACCAACCCTAAAACAGGACCACACCTTAGGTGACCAGTAAATGAAACGTGCTGATGTTACACTGCTGTTGTTTTCTGACTGATAAAAAACATTCAAGTTGCCTAGGACAAGCAGTTAACTTTTTATTGTTATTTTGTCTTTTTTTTTTTTTTTCCAGAGCTGAGGACCGAACCCAGGGCCTTGCGCTTGCTAGGCAAGCGCTCTACCACTGAGCTAAATCCCCAACCCCAACAGTTAACTTTTTAAACATTGGAACATACTGTCTACTCTGTGATCCTTCTTCACAATTTAAAAACACAGTAGAGGGGTAGTAAAGGTTCAACTGGGGAACCAACCTACAACTGTTGTTTTACTAAATGGAGATGCTTTCCAACTGCCTTCTAAATCTGTTTGATAATGCCCACAGATTAGCACCGCTCTCAACTCTAGCCAGATACACTTCTATGGGGTGGGCAGCTTTTAGCATGCTGTCTAATAATTGGTCAAAGCATGAGACTAAATTACTATAGTGTGCTCAGCCTAAAATGGAACAGCTATACTATATCAACTCCACTCAGGCCCAGCGGACATCTCGGAAGAGGGGACAGAAAGATAGGAAGGAGTGCTGTGAAATGCTGACCTCTGCACATGATATGGCCGTTGCAGTCATGAACTCTCTCCACTGCTATGGTTACCCACACAAGACCTGTAGGCAAACAAAATCAGTCAATATTCCAGCAGGCAGCACGAATAGAAATGGCGGGAGGCAGGGAAAAGATGTGGTGGGAAGTGTTTGGAGCTAGGAAGAGAAAGAGCAGAGTTGAGGGTGGATATGAGAGGATCAAGACACACCATATACATATATTGAAATTCCAATAAATAAGAGATCAATAAATAAATGTACTATAGTATTTACAATTATGTAAAAAATAATCATGAGTTGCCTTCTTCAAGCTACTTTTTCAAAGTAGCCATCTGGTAGAAGAGCAGGCATTGGCAAGTTTTTTAAGAAACATTTCAATGTTATCTGAAATTTTTTTGCCATTTAAATGTATTATTTTGGGTAGATACCAGGCTCAGAAGAGGGGGTGTTAGGAGAAGGTGTGGATACTTCAGCTGGGTAAAAACAGGAAACTCTACTGTACTGATGCACAGAAGGATAACTATAAGTAGCAGCTATGAAGTAAATATCTCAAAAAGCTTAGAAAAAAACTAATGCTTTTATCATAAAATGCACAATCAGTGTTTGAGGAACGACATGTTTTAACCTGACTTAAACAATATACAATGGAATATATATATTTATTTATTCATCAAGATACTGCATGGTACCCTATAAACATATAGAATTTTTGTGGTCTTCTGAACAATTAAAAATAAATTTAATTAATAAAAAAATTTAAATAAAATGATTTTTTTTTGAGCTGGAGTCTCATTATACAGATCAGACCGGCCTGAAAGTTACAGAGCTTTGCCTCTGCCTCCCGAGTGCTGAGTGAGCCACCACACCTGGCTAAAATAAATAATTGTTAAATGCTTAATATCTCAAATTATCAGAGAAATACAAGTTAAAACCCAAATGAGTTAGCTCTTCACCCCAGTAAGAAGGACTGTCAGCAAAAAGACTAAAGGCAGCAAGTGCTGTGGATATGGGAAAAATTGAACAACGTCATCAGGAATGTCACTATGACATGGCATAGAGGGTCCTCTAAGTTTTTTAATCAAACTATTTTTTAAAATTTTGCAATCTTCATCCCAGCACTCGGGAGGCAGAGGCAGGCAGATCTCTGTGAGTTCGAGGCCAGCCTGGTCTACAGCGTAAGTTCTAGGACAACTAGGGATACACAGAGAAACCCTGTTTTGGAAAACAAACACTGAAAAAGGTGAGGTTTTATTTTGGTTTGGTTTGGTTTTTAAATCCTGCAATCCTACTTCTGGGCTGATACATATCCAAAATAAAAAGAAAACAATGTGAACTAAAAATTGCACTCTCGAGTCAAGATTTAGAAGCAATCCATGTGTCATAGGATAAATATAATAAATAACCCCAGATCAATGGATTAATAAAATGTACGTTTAAACTGGGCATGGTAGCACATGCCTGTACTCCTGTCAGTCAGGACAATCATAAACTCCAGGCTAGCTTGGGCTACATAGTAAGATACTCCTTCACCTAAAAAAGCCAAGTTCAGGAGTATAGCTCAGTGGTATAGCACTTCCTTCACACACACAGTTTCTGGGTTTGAGCCTAGTGACATACATGCGCAATAGGACACCATTCAACCCGAAAAGGAAAATGGAAACCTGTCGCTCAGAAATTCATGTCAGCCTAGATGAACCTGGGTGAACTGTGTCAAATGAAATAAGTCAGGTATGGAAAGAAAACATTATGTGGCCTAAACACTTAAATGAGAGATGATAAAAATCTGAGTTGTTTTTTTTTTTCACCAAAAAGAGAGTAAGCAGTCGGTCACCAGAGCCTGAGGCCTGGAGCGAGGGTACATAAAGAGATGTGGATCAAAAAGTTAGCCCTCTGTGTCTTTGATGCCTCCTTGCCACATTTGATTTGTCCAGTCTTCTCTTTGTGAGTACTGCCTCTTTAAATCCACACCCTTCTTCAAAATGGCTGTTTGCATCTTACATCTCCGTGGTTTAAAGCATGCCTGCTGGGAACAGTAAGCAGTTGTCTCAGTTCCAAAATCACTACAAGAACACCACTGATTAATACTGAATGAATAAATCATGGGAGTGGCCAAACAAAGACTAGTCCAGCTAGAGATCCAGGCCACAGCAGGAGCCCATCTCTCACCCTCACACTGCCTGGAGCTGTGGATAGCCTAGAGACTTGTGATAGAACCAAACACAACCACCACCACCACCACCACCACCAAAGTCAATGAAATGAGGAGCAGATGCAGCCACCCACAGCCAAATGTCATTCCCAGCTCTCTTCCCTGCTCTTCACGGCCTGATCACCAGTTAGTGGATACAAAGAGGGAAAGGAGACAGAGGGAAAGCGAGGGGATGGACACCTTAGGTGGCAGTGAGTACCAGAAAAGACTCTCAGGAGGCTCCTTTCATTGGGAGTACAGAGGCTATTTAAACCTTTGGGGGATGGGAAGAGGCTTTCCAGGTGCGTGCACAGCATTGGCCTGGCAAAAAGTGCTTTATCTGCATGAAGAGGAATTCCAGGTGCTTGCTGGGTACGACCTTGCAAGGAAAGAGGAAGTTAGCCAGAAGTGTTACTGCACACCTTTAATGCCAGCACTTGGGAGGCAGAGGCAGGAGGATCTCTAAATTTGAGGTCAGCCTGGTCTACAAAGAGAGTTCCAGGACAGCTGGGGCTACACAGAGAAACACTGTCCCAAAAGACCAAAAAAAAAAAAAGAGGAAGTTTAACCTGGCTGCAGCTATGTGACCTCCTCTGCTGTGAGCAAAAAGGAAGGGTACAGTACTACCTACACCAGGATATGCAGGCTCTGGGGGGACATGACAAACCTTAACCCCACTCCTGCTCCTGACCAGCTCCTCTCTGTTGAATGGTACCCAGGCCCTACAGCCAAACATTGGTCAGAGTTTGGGAATCCTTTGGAAAAAGAGGGAGGAAGGATTGTATTAGCCAAAGGGGTCAAGGACACCACAAGAAAACCCATAGGATCAACTAAACTGGGATCACAGGGGCTCTCAGAGACTGAAATGACAATCATGGAACCTGTCTGGGTCTGAGCTAGGTCCTCTGCATATATGTTGTTGCTGTATAACTTGGTGTTTTTGTGACACTCCTAACAGTGGGAGCAGGGGCCGTTTCTGGCACATTTGCCTGCTTTCGGTAGCCTTTTCCTCCTACTAGGTTGCCTCATCCAGCCTTTATGTGAGGGTATGTGTTTAGTCTTACTGCAATTTGCCATGTTTGGTTGATATCCCTAGAAGACCTGAACTTTTATTGAAGGGAGTGGATGGGAGAAATGGAAGGTGGGGGAGGGGAGCTAGATAGAGAGGAGGGAGGGGAAACTTCAGTCGGGGTATAACATATGAGAAGAATTTTAAAAAGTACTGAGTATATCGTGTGACTTATAACTTTGTATCAATCCATGTAGGGTGAAGTCAAGTGCTATAAACATGGCTGGAGAAAGATGATTAACATGGGCCCAGAAGGCAGCTAAACAGTACCCAAGTATATACACAAAGCATACCTAACAGAAGAAGCTGAGCCTTGGCCTCCATCTTCTAGGCCCAGGGAGATAATAACTGTGGAGAAATGGAAGTATTCTTGGTTTCCTCTAAATCAAGCCCAACCTATAGCCATGTGGCTGGAATAGCCTCCTAGATACGGCAGGAAGGACAACATCTCTACAAAGGATTATGAACCACAGCAGACAGATGTGTGGACTGTAGCAAGTATGTTACAAACCGGAAAACTCATTCACAGATATGTACTGCCAGGCTCCACCAACACACAAGGATATTTTCAACCCGACATCCATCAGCCTTTGAAATGTTTGTCAGTAAGGCGATAGCTCTTAAATGACTGCTTTAAAAATAAACACACCATGAGCGAACTCCTTGAATCGAGGCCTGACAACCGAGCAAGTGTGAGGCATGAAGGAGTCTGGGAAGGAACTGCACCAGCGTTTTCAGATGGTGAAACTTTACTAGGTGGCTTCCAGCAATAGCAAAATGTTACACATAGCCCAATTTGTTGAAATCTACGTTTGTGCCATGAAGCAAAACCTGTGTCACCCAGGAACATTCTACATGTAGGCCCAATGTAAGAGCTACCTCTGATTTTTCAATTGCTTCGCTGTTTCCATGGACACACAATGATATACTCACTATTGAGTGACTTCATGCACTGTAATAGAGGCATTATGTAAAATAACAAAATTCAGAATCTGTCACCACAAGGGCCATTTGCAAGCATTTGTTTGAATACTATTAAAATGTTCTTGAGATTAAGGATGCAAAAATAAATCCTTGTCAATTGCAGTTATCTGGATCATTTCACAGCAAGCCACCAATAGCCATTCTCTCCAGATCCTGGAGGGAAAACTGGTGGCACTGATTATCAAGATTTTCTGAAATATAACTTAAAAAAAAAAAAAAAAAGATTTTGCTGAGTCATCTGGTAGTAAGCTATGAGCTACAAAGTTCTACGAGCTTAAAGATATTCTTTCTCCTTTTCAGCTTCTTCTCTTGAATGTCACTGTGAAATTTCCTCTTGGAGTTCTTATCTTTCAAAAAGAGACTCACCCTGTAGAGGCAACAATGCCTGTCACAAGAATCATGCCCTACCCATCCCCAGAGACCTACATGCAGCTGCTCCTTATATGGTTAGGCTTGCTGCTCTATGACTGTGCTCTTGGCTCTTAGCTCCATACTGAAGAAAGTACCATTCCTCAGGCTCTGTTGCCCTCTGGCTGCCAGGTAGCCTGGCTGAGGGACTCACTGGTGCAACAGCGATTGCCAGGAGGAAGAAGGAAGTCATAGGGCCTCTCCACATGGCTTTATGTGACGCCTCTCTGGCTTGCACACATCTCTCCGTAGCTTCGGTTTTGTAGGACAGCCCTTCCCTTCTCATGTTCGTTTCCACAACTTAGTGCAATTTCAGCGTCCAAGAGATAGCTCAAAATCCTGGGCTTTGGTAACTGCTAACATCTCTTTTTCCTAGGTTGGTACTAATGTTCCTGCTATTCCTCCTCTCACTGCCCTCATTCACTTTTTGGTTCTTTCTCTGACTGTGTAACCAACTCCCTATGTTGGGTTCTCTCTGTTGGAGACATCTGGAGTCATTATACATGTCTTTCCTGAACTCTCAGTGGTACAAAGACAAACATTCAGAAGTCAAAAGGAACAAATAAACACAATTAACTGGGTAAATCTGATATGATAGTCCAGTTAGGGTTTGTAGAATAGAAAATTCAAGCCTAATCATGAAGCTTCCCTTGTGACTCACTCTGGCTTCCAGATGTCACTTTCTTCTGGACTTTCCTTCCACCTTCAGAGCTTGTAAGACACTCCCAATGGTAATATTTTTCTAGTCAAATTTAAGGGAGAAATTACTAAGTTTTAAGTTATGATACCTCTCTCTTTTACAGGCAGGGTCTAATGTATCCCAAACTAGCCTCAAATAATTTTGATTAACAGCCATTGGTGGCCTTGAACTCCTAATCCTCCTGCCTCCAACAAGTGCTAACAGTACAGACATACATCAAAATGCCTAGTATATTCAGTGTTAGATATCAAACCAAGAACTTCATTTTTGCTAGGTATGTACCACCTGAGCTATATCCCCAGGCCAGCCTATGTTATTTTTGACATAGGATACTTGTTAGTCTGTTTCCTTCACAATAGTCCAATCAGCTCTAGCAAAAGTGGACTGAATAAATCAGTGGTAGCTATGCTGTTGTTATTATTATTATTTACAATTTATTCACTTTGTATACCAGTTGTAGCCCCCTCCCTGATCTCCTCCAAGTCCCACCCTCCCACCTTCTTCTTCCCCTATCTCTCTTCCCTAGTCCACAGATAGGGGAAGTCCTCCTCCCCTACCATCTAACCCTAGCCCATCAGGACTGCCTAGATCCTCTTCCTTTGTGGCTGGCTGGCTAGGTCATCCCACCAGGGAGAAGTGATCAAGGAACAGGCAACTGAGTTCATGTCAGAGACTGTCTGTTTTCCCCTTACTAGGGAACCCACTTGGAGACTGAGCTGTCTACATTGGCTATATCTGGGCAGGGGCTCTAGGTGCTCTCTATGCATGATCTTTCACTGATGTATCAGTTTCTGCAGTCCCCCCTGGGCCCAGCTTTTTTTGGCTTTGTTGGTCTCCTTGTGGGGCTCCTGCCCCTTCCAGTTCCTTCTCTATATAGCTATGGTTAATAAAGCATTACCTTTGTGGTAAAAGTCCTTCCATCCATGAAAGCATTTAATTTATAAAACAGTCTCATGCGTATGCTGTTATCACTGCCATTTTCACAATGCTGAACCTGAAGCTTAGAAATGAAATATTCTGTTTGCAAACACAGGTGCCCACAACCTCATCTTCTGTGGGGATCATACCTCCAGTGGCATTGCCCCTGGGAAGGGTGGGAATAGGTAGACTGATAGCTTCAGTAGAAACTAAGGACTGGGGCAGATATTCAGGAAGGAACAGGGCTATGGAAGATTTCCCAAACTCGGGCCAGTTGATGGGAATGATACTAACATACATAAAGTATAGTCCTTTGGGTTATTGAAAATTGACTGAATTTGGATATTTTAATAGTAATGGGCAGCTTGGAGAAGGACCTGACCATCTTGTATCTGAATAAACACAGTGTCCAGAAAGCTGACCATCTCCATATGAGCACTGTTAGACTTGCTGTCTACACAATGAATAATCCTTAGTCACTCAGGGTAAACATCATCACCATCTACCTCCACCTCCATATACACTAGAACCAACTTTGTTTTGTTGGAAAGCCTTACACAAACCAACTGTTGCAGTGATGCTGTCCGTTTCATGTGTTGAGAAGACTAAATCACTAATTCGCCAGGAAGTGATGAGTAAAACTGTTTTCTTGCACAGCTCTCTGAAGGTTTCGTTTTGATTTCATCTTTATTTTTCTAATTACACCTGTTCAGAGTCAAGATTTCTGTGGTGGGTCAGCAAAAGGCATTGTCAAGCCTACAATTTCCAATCCCTCCCACCCAGATACTCAACTACACCACAGACAGAGGGTGGACAGGAGGGAAAGAGGAAAAAGTGGAGGGAGAGAGGGAAGGAGGGAGGGAGGGACAGATGCCTCAGCTTGACTTTCTTAAGAAGTCAGATATAAACTTCCACCTCTGCCCAGGTATCTCTTCTGGGGAATGATTGATTAAGTGGGAAAAAAAATTAAAAACCATTTTCCACTGACATCAGCAGCCTCAAGGTCAGACCCAGTTGCACAGCTGACAGGAACCTAAGGGAAGCAAATGAGGGAGGAGAAAGCTATGGACCATCAATGGCACCCCCACCGACAATGGCATCCCTACCCACGGCATTCCCAACTTATGGGGGTCCCCATCAACTTGAAGCATGGCTTTTCTACAGGATGCAGTCCTAGATGGTGAAAGAGAAAAGGGTATTTTCATACCTCATTTACCTTTAAAATATCACGGCAAAAATCTCTTTCCTTTCTCCCATAAGCATATGTGTGTGTGTTGAATACATACACAATAGAAATTACTATATTTACAAAAGTCTGTCTTGGAAAAAGTCTGCTCATTGTGCAAACCCACACACAATTTTTGTTAAGTCAGAGGTACAGTCTGGACTTTTAGCTCCAGTCCAATGACATCTTTGGATAAAGAATTTTCTATTCTGCAAAGTCAAAGAAAACACTGTCCCTGGAGCCTGAATTCATTCTGAGATGAATCTAGAGAGGAGACATGAGCCAAGCTGAAACAACCCCAGTGGCCAAGGTGGAACCATTTGGGCAGCAAAACAAATAACCATAGTATAAGATATAACTCAAAGCCTACAGAGCTATTTATTCATTTGTGTGGTGGAATGCATAAACAGACAAGAAAGCGGGTACATTTCCTTACTTGCAACATCACAAGTAAAACCTATAGAGAGCTCCGTTCCTTGGATTTTCTACTTTGAAGACTGTTTCACTGAAGGCCTGGCAGAGCCAGCCTGTAAAACTATCACCCAGAAAGCGAAGTAAGAGGGTTGTAAGCTCCAGGCTAGCGTGAGTGACATAGTTTTCGGGTCAGCTTGGATGACATACTGAATTTCACCTCAGCCTTCTGAACTATATAGCAAGAATCTATTTTGAAATAAACAAGCAAAATAATTTTGAGGCTATGCGATATTTGAGGGTTTGTGTGATTACAAATGTGTGAGGACATATGTGAAAGTTCTCAAGTATGAGGGCTTGTATAGGAGGCAAGTGTATAAACCCATGAGAAGTAAGATATTATATGAAGATGTGTGTGTGTGTGTGTGTGTGTGTGTGTATGTCGGTGCTCATGTGTGTGCAAACATGCATGCTGGACACTGTAAATATATTTTTAGAGAAAATTTGACATGTCTTGCAGTAATCCCTAAGGCAAAATGTTACTTGATTTATCAATTTCTTCCTCAAATTTACATATATAAAATTTATATATACTGAAATTTGCATATACTATAAATTTATATATACTGAAATATATAAATAGATTAGATAGATAGATAGATAGATAGATAGATAGATAGATAGATAGATGATAGATAGATCTTCCTGGATAAACATAGGTAGGAATGTCATATAAATATAATAGGAATATAAAATGATTGTGTATATTCTCATAAATATGCTCAAATTAATACAGCTAAGGCTAACAGACAATATTGGGATTAGCAATTTGAGAAAAATAATTCAACGGCATGTATTGAATTTTCTTGTATTTTGTGGCTAGAGTGATGTGGTGTCTTTGGCAGCTGGGTTTCTGCTTTCTTGGCTTTAAAAGTGCACCAACACTTTCCCCCCAAGTTCTGAATCATCCCCTGAAGGCAACGTATTATTAATGCAATCACTTTTTTGCTACAACAGAGTTAGAAACTTACTCCAAATGAGACATTATGAAGCTGTTCCCAGAGGAGGGAAGTGCTTTGAACTTCCAGAGTGGTTTGCGTATGCACGTGATGGGATGTGGTCCAGCAAGTCCCTGAGGTGTTCAGCAGTGCTAAGGGGGAGGATGTGGACCAATACACAGCCCTTCAGATGGTGGAGTGTTTGGAGGTGGGGCCAGTGGGCACCTCAGTGGTGATTCCCAGTGTTTGTCATTCGGAGAGCTCTTTTCATTTTGAGTTGACCATCCTGCTACCTTTGAAAGCAGAATTAATTTCTACAAATGGACAGAACTGTACATGAAGTGTTTTGCCGTGACTGCCCAGCTGGCGCAAAGACTTTTTTCTTTTCTCTCTCTGTTTTAGATTAATGTTAGAAATCATTTTTCGTATGAGCTGTAGGGACGTGACTACAGATGCATGTGTGTCACAGTGTGTCCTGTAGAAGTCGTTTTTCTGGAGTGGACCCCTCCCTCTCCCTTGCTGAAGTAGTCTCTCTCTGGTTTCTGCTGTTGCATGCTCCAGCCCTTGAGCCCTCGGGAGATTCTCCTGCTCTGCCTCCAAGTCACATCATAGAGATGTTGAGAAATGTGTTCTATCACATCTGGTTTTTTAGTGTAGGTCTTGGGTATCAAGTGTGTGTGTGTGTAATTTTTTCCTTTTGAGAAAGGCCTTTACCATGTAACCCAGACTGGTACTGAATTCAAGATCTTAGGTGTGTGTCATCGTGCTCACTAGGGAGACATTAACTCCTCCTGTTTTTATCTTCAATAGGTGGTGTTATTCTAAAAGGAATCAGCATGTGGTGCCGTGTAATAATCAATAGCAGAGTCGTTTGGACTTCATTTTAGAAAGCTGATGACAAGGGTAGCTTTCCGGCCAAGTCCTCGGCTAGATCGCTAGATCTGGGATTTGGTGGAGACTACTCCTGGCATCATGATGCTGACCAGCCGCAATGACGAACAGACACCAAAGCACAGACGAAGCCAAGAGTCCATGTTCTGATATGGCCCTATGACTCACAGTGCAACCTCAGATAACTTCTCTGGGATAGTTTCCTTATCATTTCAGTGGGTAACAAACTCATACTAAGGCAGAGCGAAGCTTTAGAAACTGACTTTGAATCATCTTTGTGCTAATGATGACTCATATTCAGAGATGGAAGCAAGGAAGAATACAGCTCACAATGTATTGAGTTGAGAGGACAGAATAAAGTCTTCAGTGTTATCAGTGTTTCAGGTGGAGCTGCCGTTCACTCTTCTGGGCTTTTACAACTCTTTTGATGGCACTCATCTTTTACAGGAGTCAACTCTAACAGATGTATCTTCGTGGCTGATGTTTACTCCAGTTGGAATCAATGATTACCCCCTCCCACACACACACACATACCTTTGGCTATTACATGTCCATAGTTACCACAGAGAAGGGATTGTGGTGCTTATCTATAACATAACTTGGCCCCAGTGGTCATGACAATGCAACTAATGGAAAAACACAACAATAGGTAGGTCTACGGTAATGGTAATGAGATTATTTAACACCTTCTAGGAGAAGGAGAATGGATAGAGTCATCCCGCCCACCTCTTCCTGCCACCACACTCTTGGGAGCTACTAGAACATGCAGACAGTAGCAGGTTAGCCAAAGATGGGGTTCCAGTATCGCGGCTTTCACCATGAGGTCACCAGGCTGGGTTCCGACCCTCAGCGATGCGGCACTTACAGCATCACCCACATTCGAATAAGAAAACCCAGTAAGTTCGTTGGCTCACCAAGCTGGACTTGGCTACCCTTTCTTTGGTCTGTCGTTGGTGCCCTATGTGGGGTAAACTGATGATTATTCACATATCCCTTAAAAAATAACACATCAGATGACTTTTATTAATCTAAGTAATTATTCAGTGAAAGGAGGGGACTCTAGACAAGATGTCCCAAATGAATTTGCATGCAGGTTTGTGGGAAAAGTATTAACTAGAGCTTAAAACTGTAGTAACCTATATAGGAAGCACGTCTGTCTGTTTTTCTAGATGGACACTAGGTGAAGTAACTGCCTTTTTTTTATTTAATTTTTTATTTTTTTATTAATTACACTTTATTCACTTTGTATCCCCCCATAAGCCCCTCCCTCCTGCCCTCCCGATCCCACCCTCCTACCCCCTTTCTCACTCATGCCCCTCCCCAAGTCCACTGATAGGGGAGGTCCTCCTCTCCTTCCTTCTGATCTTAGTCTATCAGATCTCATCAGGAGTGGCTGCATTGACATCTTCTGTGGCCTGGTAAGGCTGCTCCCCCCTAAGGGGGAGGTGATCAAAGAGCAGGCCAATCAGATTATGTCAGAGGCAGTCCCTCTTCCCATTACTTTGTAACCTATTTGGACACTAAACTGCTATGGGCTACATCTGTATAGGGGTTCTAGGTTATCTTCATGCATGGTAGTTGGTTGGAGTATGAGTCTCTGGGAAGACACCTGTGTTCAAATTTCTGGTTCTGTTGCTCTCCTTGTGGAGTTCCTGTCCTCTCCAGCTCTTACTATTTCCCACTTCTTACATAAGATTCCATGCACACTGCCCAACAGTTGGCCATAAGTCTCAGCATCTGCTTTGATAGTCTGCAGGGCAGAGCCTTTCAGAGGCCCTCCATGATGGGTTTCTAGCTTGTTTAATGTTTTCTTCTTCTTCTGATGTCCTTCCTCTTTGCCTTTCAGGATGGGGATTGAGCATTTTAGTCAGACTCCTCTCTCTTGATTAGTTTCCTTAGATGTACAGATTTTAGTAGGTTTATCCAATACTACATGTCTATATGAGTGAGTATATGCCGTGTATGTCTTTTTGCTTCTGGGACAGCTCACTCAGGATGATCCTTTCCAGGTCCCACCATTTACCTGCAAATTTCATCATTTCCTTCTTTTTCATTGCTGAGTAATACTCCATTGTGTAGATGTACAGATTGGGAAAGAATCTTCACCAACCCTTTTTCTGACATAGGACTAATATCCAGTATATGTAAAGAACTAAAGAAGCTGAAAAGCAGCAAACCAAGTAATCCAATTAAAAAATGGGGAACAGAGCTAAACAGAGATTTCTCTGTAGAGGAATATAGAATGACAGAGAAACACTTAAAGAAATGCTCAACGTCGTTAGTCATCAGGAAAATGCAAATCAAAACAACCCTGAGATTTCACCTTACACCCATCAGAATGGCCAAGATGAAAAACTTGAGTGACAACACATGCTGGAGAGGTTGTGGAGAAAGGGGAACCTTCCTCCACTGCTGGTGGGAATGTAAACTTGTACAACCACTCTGGAAATCAATCTGGCGCTTTCTCAGACAACTAGGCATAGCGCTTCCTCAAGATCCAGCCATACCACTCCTAGGCATATATCCAAAAGAGGCTCAAGTACACCATAAGGACATTTGCTCAACCATGTTTGTAGCATCTTTATTTGTAATAGCCAGAAGCTGGAAACAGCCCAGATGCCCCTCAACTGAAGAAGTAACTGACTTTTAATGACTATTTTGGGCAAATGCCTTAAGTGAATGAGAGGGCTCATTTGGAAGGAGTTATATCACATACACGAGTTGAATTTGGTATGGCTAAGTAAAACACTGCTGTAAGCACCTAAAGGGTCAAGAATTATATTCATATGTGTGCGTGTATACACACAGACATATATGTGTGTGTATTGGAATTATATATGTATTCCATCACATCTGACTTTTTAGTGTAGATTCTGGCTACCATACTCAGATATACATACATATATATATATATATGTATGTATATATGTGTACATATGTATATATATAATGTTATATAAAATTATATAAATATATGTTTATGTATAAATATATATGTTTACATATATAATGTTTTCTTGGTGTCCATTGCATAAGAACAAATGCTTAGTGGGCTAATGATATTTTTTTTGTCAGTTCAGCAGCTAATTGTAGCTCTTAATGTAATTATAATTGCTGATTAAAACAGGTTCATCGGAGCCACCGAATTAAAAAAGGATGTTGTGTCATCACTCCAAAACTTCAAGGGCTGTGCGCGTATTAGCTCCCTTGACCACATCCTTCTCACTGGTACTAGAGTTGTATGTATGTGTATGTTCATACTGTGCCATTGCATGAATGAGCACATGTGTATGGAGGTCAGAGGTCAACCTCAAGCATTGTTCTACAGGAGCTGTCCACCTTGTTGAGGGCTTTTTTTAATTAAAAATTTTGTACTATTTGTTTATGTGTGCGGGTGTTTTGCCTGCCATGTATATCTGTGTACCATGTGCATTCCTAGTGGTCAGAAGAGGGCATCAGATCCTCTGGAACTGGAGTTGAAGACAGTTTTGAGCCACCACGTAAATACTAGAAACCGAATCAGAAAAAGCAGCCAGTGCTCTTAACCATTGAGCCATCTCTCTGGCCCTCACCTTGATTTTGGAACAGAGTCTCTCACTGATCTGAAGTTCATCATGTGTGCTAGAATGGATGGCCATTGAGCCCCAAGGATCCTCCCATCTCCACAGTCCTGGAGCTGGCATTAGAAGATGCACCCTCCCTACACACTGAGTTTTCTGCCCTGAGGTCTTGATTGATTCCTTCCATCAAGCTCACTGTTAGGTTCAGGTTAATGAGGTCTGCTCTCTACCCTCCCTATCTGTAGCTGCCCGTAGGCCACCATGAACCTGTTAAGAGGCAGATGACCAACTGCACTAGCCTGTGTGCTGTTTCTTGAGGTCTGGACTTAGATACTCTCTGGTTCTTCTGTAGTACCCTGGTCATTCCTGCTCCGCCATAGGCCAATCTGAAACCTTCAACTCTTTTCATTTCTCTAGGTGAACTGTGGCTGTCCTGGAAAGGGAAACCACAGAACTTCAACTGCAGGTAGTACAAAAGATCCCCAGTTGCTGGGCTCTGCAGTGTGCCACCATGCTTGGGCCAAAGCTAGGCTTCCCTGTGAGCACGGTTATGACTGAAGCATGCTTACTCTTGGGGAGCACAAGACTCCAAAGAGGCCTTGCCCATCTTTTATTAGGACTTCACTCAGAGGTACTCCCTGCTCGCTGGTGATAAACTTGTCATGGAGTCTGATGGCTCTCCCAAGTCTCCTCTCCATTTCCCCACATAAACGAATGCTGATTTATTCATGTCCCAGCATTTGCTTCTCAAAGGACTCAAACATCATCGAAAACATGGGCCTTCACACTAGGAAAGGCAAGTTACACAAAGGGAGGCCTAACTTATCAGGTCTTTTGGAACAGGAAGAAGCCACTGTCTAGTTATCTGACCCTCAGCAACTTCCTTGGAGAACTTTACTGTGCCTTTGTGTCATTGATGGACTTTATTAACTGTAGGAAGCACGGGTGTGCTGTGTTAGCAGTATCAGCCACTGCACAGGCCATTAGGGTGGAGCTGATGATTTGCCATCATTCTTCAGATCTGTCAGCAGGAACTAAGCATCAAAGTGCTGTAATGAAGCTAGGGACACAGCTCAGTTGCTAGAGTGCTTGCCTAGCACATATGAAGTCCTGTGTTCATCCTCAGCACTGCAAAAAAAAAAAAAAAAAAAAAAAAGAAAGAAAAAGAAACCCATAGTAGAACATACCTGTGATACCAGTACATGTAAGAGGATCAGAAATTCAAGGTCATCTTCAGTGAGTATGAGGCCAGTAAGGGCTATATGAGACCCTCTCTCAAAAGGAAAAAAAAAAGTAGAGAGAAAGAGCTGTAATAGTTTGGATTTTAGGAAATCCACTCATTTCTGGAACCCTTTTGTCCTAAGAGATGCTATGTGTTCTGTGGAGCAATGCTACTTGCTATCCTGGCTAGCCATCCAGCCCAGCATCCCCCTCCTTCTATTTGTCACTCTCACTACAAGTCAGACATAGTCCATCACTTCTAACTTTCTATTAAATAAAACTTTTAGTGACCTACTAAGGAGATGCAGGCATGTGACTTTATAGGTCTACTCAGGCAGTTCATGAAAAGGTTATCAAGACCAACCATTCTTCACCTACCCCTCAGAAGCAGCCTGCCTTGAACTCTGTATTTGCCTCCTCTACGTATCATATTTTACCGATAGTTGGTTCTCAGTTGTTTCAGAGGTGTCCCCCGACTTGACTGTCTACCGCCTAAGGCTTCAGCTCACCACCGTTTCCTACCAGGTCCTTCCCCTCAACATTCCAACACAGACTTGATTTCACTAAGAATCTACATTGATGTTACTCTAAGTATGAAAACACGACTCTGCTCAATAGAACCACACCTCCCTTTGTTTATAAATACATACTCCTGCTGATGCTAATAGACACTTGATGCTTTACTCTTATATTACCAGTAATAATGACTTTCTCTGTTCCCGGAGCCCACGCTGTTGAGTCCCTCTGATGCCATCTGGCTAACCTTTCCCTTAGCTGCCTGACCTGCATTCCTAGGCCTGTCGCTCTACCAGCTTTTGAGGTAGCACTATCTTCCACCATCCCATGTCTCCTGCTGTCTTAGACTTCTCCTTCAGCCTGGTCCCTCTTTGTATGTACTTGCAATGCTCTTTGTCTACTACCATTATTACTTGCTTCATTTTCTTTCATCTTCTTTTAAAAGGAGACTAGAGAAGGCATGGACTCTTGAGTACTGGCCTAGGAGAAAATGCTTTAGGATCATCTTTCTTTTTATTGCAGTAGTGTGTCAGTCAGCTTCCCACCATTGTAATAAGTGCCTGAAGTAATGTGTGAGGAGAAAGGTTGCAGTAAGAATTTTGGTTTCTTTAAACCCACAGAAATGTTATGTTGAGTATGTTTTTGTTTTAATTCCAGGTGTGGTTTATGGGGCTGCTTTAGATTGTCCACAGCAGCTGACTATGATTTGTCTCATGCTCTGGAAGAGATGTGATTTTGTCAGCTGAAGATAGTTTACATTTGGAATTCTGGGGACTCTTCAGAAGGTTTATAAATGCCAGAGCCCTGAGAGATGGATGACTGGTGCTCGCCATGCTACTGCCCCCGCTGCTCTCACTGGACACTGGTTATTCCTGCTGCTGTTGCTGTTTGTGGCTGTTTGCTGGATTGCTGGTTGCTGGTTGGAGACATCCTGACTATGAAGATCAAACTTGCCCCAAGGAACTTGATGCCCCTAATCAGCAGGAAGTAGTCTAATGATATCAATGCCTCCTATCCCCCAAAACCTTCTTTCTCTCCTGCCTCATGCTGGAGAGTTGGAAGAGATTGAGGTGGTACAGGGAGGTAAGGAAAAGAACCTTAAAAAGTACCAAACTACAGCTACAGAAGGTTATATCTTGGCTCACTGCTTTAGAGAGCTTAGTCCATGTGATTAGTTAGTTCCACAACTTTTGGGCCTGTGGTGAGGTAAACATCACCTCAGGCAGCATGTGGTAGAGCAAAGCCAATCATTTAAGGACCAAGGAACTAGTGAAAAAAAAAATGAAGAAAAGACCAGGGTTTTGTTATGACATTCACAAATATGGTCCCAATGGCCTAAAGATGTCCCACTAGGTGCTACTCTCTAACACCTTGCTGTGAAGTCCAATGCAGGAATTATGGGTGTACCACACGATCTCATACAAAGTCCTTGTTTTTAACCCAATCCTAGGCTCTTTCCCAGATGAAAGAAGGTAAGGTGGGAATTTCTATTCTCTCCATAGCAACTATGTATTTCCCAAGATTTATCTCAAGGAGCCCTCACTCCTACTGACAAGTTCCTAAGGTTCCTTCCTGTTCCTAAGGTGTTCTTTTCCCTGCATTAGAGCCTAGTTCTTCAGGATTCCAACATAGACTGACAATCAGCAGCTTCACAGGAGTCCTCCAGGACACCAGCCCCACATTGGAACTTCAGAGACATCCTTTCTCGTGGACTGAACAACTGTTGAATTCTCAGCTTTTCCATCATGAGACAAACACTGCTACCTAGACCATAACTCCTAAGCCAGGCTAATCAATCTCCTCTTTCCTCCTCCTTCTCTTTCACATCCTCCTCCTCTTCTACATCTTCCTCCTCTCCTACCTCTCTCACTCTCTCACGAAAGGGACCCCACTGCTCTGTAGCTTTGTTCTTGTCTCTTCCCTGACCCAAAGGACAAGCTTCAGGAATGCTGGGATGATTGGCAGCTTGACCAATTATTTGCAACTGACAATTGCTTTCCGGGCTGTACTGTTCAAAAGATGAGTGATAATAAGGAGCCTCCTAAGTGTCAGGGCTTCAGCCTTGTCATATTACTGCTCTCTCCATGAGATGTAGCTAATTGGTTCTGTCAAGGAGAAAAAGTTAGAAAGACCCAGATGAGAAGAAGATACTGAATTCAGTTAAGAGGGTTTTCTTTTTAATTATTATTAATTATTTCTGTTCATGGCACTCTTACATTAAAACCTTTCACTTCTCTGTACATGTGTTGCAAGGGAGGGATCTTTGTCCTTCCTCTTCCTTGACCATTAAGCCACCTGTTTTTAGCTTCAACATTCACCCATTAATCAAGGGAGAACCTCATGACCTAATTACCTTCCTCTAGGCTGTACTGCTTTAGATTTCTGCCACTGCAACACCAATTTAAGGACCAAGCTTCCAAGACATAAACCTTTAGTGAACATACTCAACCCGTATCAACTCACAGCATATGCTGATGTCACACAGTCAG
Source organism: Psammomys obesus (assembly GCF_907164565.1). NCBI lineage: Eukaryota > Metazoa > Chordata > Mammalia > Rodentia > Muridae > Psammomys > Psammomys obesus. Next base: position 16,114,270 of record NW_026596101.1, read on the forward strand.
ATGTGAAGCCCAGATCTCTGAGCTTGAGGGGTGTGTCACTGAGGGCATCTCTAGACATTATTTCAATGATCTGTCCCTGCCAGAAAAACTTCCAAAGCATGGTGACTTAAGACAGCTGTTCTCAACCTGTGGTCACAACCCCTTTGTGGGCTGAATGATCTTTTCACAGGGGTCACCTAGGACCATTAGAAATCATAGATACATTATGATTCACAGCAGTAGCAAAATTACAGTTGTGGAATAACAACAAAAATAATTTCATGGTTGGCGGTCACCACAACTTGAGGAACTGTGTGAAAGGGTCGTGACTTTGGGAAGGTTGAGAAGCACTTTGCTTAACTCAAAGATGATTCATCATAACTCATCAATTCTTGAGTTGAAGTGAGACAACAGTGTACAAGATGGCCCCTCCTACTCTTCCTCTTTGCCCACAGCAAGCTGCAGTCAGTCTAGCTAAGCTTCCTCTCAGCATACCACCTGACTTTAAGAGGCCCTCTTCATTAAGCCTCTACCTGCATAGGATTCATGTCTTAATGGCTAAACAAATCACATGACTAAGCATAGTCAATGTGTGTCGGGGGGGGGGGGCGATTGAGTACCAGAACCATGGATTAATGAAACAGAGCACCTATTAGCACTTAACTCCTTGTCTTTGACTAAAGTTATTATGTCGATTCATAAGTATTCATGTTGTTATTTTTATTTGGGGCATCACTACTCTCAGAAATAGAAATAAAATTTTACCTCATCTGTCTCTAATCATTTTCTAGTCCCTTACTTAAAATCTTTCACCCTGTGCCCTTCCTTTTCCATATACATTCCCGCCTCTTTCGTGCAGGTTAGCCTGCCAATGGGGCTTGGCGCTACTCTCCAGGACTTAGGTTTCAAGGGCTGGAGACCTTCGTCTGGGGATTTTAGAGAGGAACACCCAGGGCATCAGAAGTCTTTAGGCCACACCGACTGACCAGGAACCTTGTTCTTCTGCCCAAGGAGCCACATAAATCTTTGTTTCATGCCACAGCACAAACAGTCCTACCAAAGCCAAGGTCCTTGCTTTCTACCCAACTCACCTTCCATCACTGGTTAATACCGTTCCTGAGTTTCATTTTCATTTCACAGTTTGCTCTTTTTTTCAACTGTGCCAAGTTGTCAGTTGTTCAAGCTGACATTAAAGAATTCCTGCCACTTGGGCTAGCTTTTCAATCATCAGTTCTTGGCCCCTTTATTTCTTAAGCCTGATCCCAAGCCATATCCTTCTCATTCCAGAATTCTGTGAAGCTGGTCTTGTCCTTGCGACCTAGAGTTGACCAAAAATGATCCCAGGGTAGGTTTATTGGGAGGGCTTCTGGACAAAACAACTTGTGTACCTGATACATCCAAGGAATAATCAAGACCAGCTCTTATACCACATACCCCTCTGCCTGTGCTACTAGGAACGTAAGGAAATCTTGTCTAAATCAACAACAGACATCTTGTCTAAATCTATAGCAGCCATCTTGCACCATGAAGGAAGTGTGGAGACTCTTATAAGGTTGCTCAGACTACTCAAATGTCTGAATGAACCCACTTGTCCCTAAGTATCTTGCTATGTGGTTAATGGCATTATTTTATTGTTTAACAGTCTAAACTGGCTAACTTTTTATTTATTATATAACCCCTAAGCATTACTAATAATAAAATTATTCTGCTAATGTGAGGAAAATGTACTGACTTCTGAAGAGTCCTTTCTGAACACAGTCTGACTTTTCCTGGCATTTGTGGTCACAGAGAATATTCCCATAGTGTTGATCTTGGCTTGTAGAGAATGGCCATGTCAGCTTGAGACCAGATATGTAAAATCAAGTTTCATAATAAACCCTAAGTTTGGAATTCAGACTCAGACATGGCAGCTCATGTTCATCTTTGCTTCTGAGCAGAGGAGAGTCTCATGGTAGCTCGAGGTGGCCAAGCCCAGGGCATGTGAACTGGGAAATAGAGACCACTAGAGTCAAGAGGAGGTTAGGAGCCAGATGGTGGTGGTATACACCTTCAGTCCCAGCACTCAGGAGGCAGAGGCAGGTGGATCTCTGGGAGTTCGAGGCTAGCCTGGTCTACAGAGTTAGTTCCAGGATAGCCAGGGCTATACAGTGAAACCCTGTTTTAAACACACACACACACACACACACACACACACACACACACACACACACACACACGAGAGAGAGAGAGAGAGAAAGAGAAAAAGAGAGAGAGAGAGAGAGAAGAGGTTAGAATGCAAAGAAAAGTAAGTTGTGCTAGTATTGGACCCTTGCTCTCACATAAGGCCTTGTAGCATCCAGCTTTGATAGATAAGCTCTGAATCTAATCCTACAGTTCTAGCAAATTCTGCTGTTGCAGCCCAGTAGAGTTTCTAACTCTCCCAGTTCAGATTCTGAGGCACTAGCTACCCGATTAGTACAAGTTCCTCTTCTAAATTTTAACATTTGCCTTCCCTCTTCACCAGTGTTGAAAACACACCAAGCAGGGATGTCTCCATGCTGTCCCCATGACTCACCTGTAGCACAAGGCAGGAAGTTAGCAAACTCTGGTGAGCTTGTCAATTTTATTTTAGCATATGGAAAAGCAAAGAGGGGGCTCCCAGGCTGGACCAGAGCCTTGCCAGTTCTTCTCCTGAAATTGTCTAATCTTAGCTTCTGTGAAAGTGTGTCATGCTAGCAACAGCAGCACTTCCATCTATATTTGTACCTGAAAGTTACACTAGAAAGGTGAGAAGGGAAGAGATACTGTTCTCCGTTTTTTACCTCCAAGATACACCCGAGACCGATCAATTCAAGAATTAATGTGCTAGTGTGATGCCGCTGACAATTCAAAAGGAAGTCTTGAGTCTCATTGAGAGCTCTGCCCAGTAACTCACTCACGCTTAGGTCTGAGAATCATTCATGGTGGCTGGTGTGGGTGGTGTGATGAGTCTACATGGATATGAATGTGTGTTTTCCTGGGTGGCTTATTATCGCAGATGTTAAAACGAAAATAAGAGAATATTGAGTTCACGTGATCTGTTTCCATTTGCTTCTTTTTACACCATCCATCAATGTTCCCAGTCTTGACCCAATAGGAATTTCCATTATGTTCATTTATTGAATTCTATTGTTGAATAGCTGGTAGACAGCGGAGATCCAAAATAATGATGGATATATTATGTATATAGACAATATACATATTAACATTTTATAGTGTACCATTCAGATATCCATCTCCTTCAACTGGCTCCTTGATCCTGTGAGATAAGACTTGTTCATGCCCTGTTGTTTAAGGTTCCTGAGCTAGAACTGAAAGCAACTTGCAGCCGGGCAGTGGTGGCCCACGCCTGTATTCCCAACACTCAGGAGGCAGAGGTAGGCAGATCTCTGTGAGTTCAAGGCCAGCCTGGTCTACAGATTTAGTTCCAGGACAGCCAGAGGAAAGAAAAAAAAAACTTGCCTACAAATGCACAGTGAAACCCAGCAGAGCACGTTGTTCCAGAGCCAAGAGCATCCTTTTCCTAAATCCCAGCTTGGAGACAGAACAGGATTAAGCTTTTGAACAGGATCATCAGGGGTAGGTTCCCAAGCCAACTGTGTGCTAGGTGCCTGGCAGGATTCCAATTCACAGCTACTTTGAGACTCCTCTCCTTTCTCCACAAACTAGAGCAGACACATGCCTATCCTACAGTCTTATAGAAGAGTACATCTTTGGGATAAGCCTATCATATGTGCTCACTGAATGGTAGGCCAGAAAGTAGACTTTCCCCACAGATCCAGTAAATACAAATTCAGGTGTGTATGGTGTAATAGGCAAAAACTTAGTGGTGACTCTCTGCCTTTATTCCAAACAGAATGGACATAGGCTAGCAGGGGTCAAGCCAGACTGGCACTTTCATCAGCAAGGAGCTCTCCATAGGGACCTTATGAGAGAGGTGGCAAGGTCTATAAATCCCCAGCCTCTGGAAACTGGGCATCTGGGTATATCAGAAAACTCCCAGAAGTTTATCTCCAAGTCCAGGCTGCCCTATGCCAAGAATCCCATGGTTGCCCTCTATAGGAAGAAGCACTGAAGACAGGCTTGCCCTGGGATGAACTGAAGTGGAATAAAGAGAGAATGGGGGACACGCTGGGTCATGCCTCCTGTGACTGATCTTGTAAGCATGTCCTGTCACCAGCAAAGGCTGTTTTCTAAACCACAGAGTTTAGCCAAACATTCAGCAGCATGACAGACGGAGCCCCTGAGTCTACCCATGTTGTCAAGTAGAGAGAATGTAGATGCTAACAGATCAGAGCAGACAACAGAGGCACAGAGCCCTGTGCTTCTGCAGGGGAAAACACTAAGCAAGCATAGAGAGAAGGGACATCCTGAAGGCCCCAGGATGCCCCAGAATAGCCATCTGATTCAAAAACTCAGTCCTTTCTCATCCTAGGAATATATTTACTTTCCTAAGAATTTTTGCTGTTGTTTTTGTTATCATTTTTTAAGAGATTCAAGCCCTGTTAGGAGAAGGTCTTAACCACTGAGCTACCTACCTTACGCAGAACTCATAGAGAACATTTATAATTGTAGCACTGACTTTCTTTCTTAAAAGGAGTCCTCCAAGTTGTATGCATTTTTTGGACTCCTCAAACTTGACAAGAGGGGAGAGAGAGACAGACAGACAGATAGAACCTAGAACCTGTACCCAAAGATTGCCTGCTACAACTCAACTATTTTCTATGACAAATGAACAAAGCAAAGTCTATGGGGAGGAAATTCACTGTCACTTGACCTCAACCTGTGAAATCTGATGTTCAGTCCCCCTTCCCTCCCTTCCTTGGCACTTCCTCAGGAACCACATTCCTGAAGTAGTTTGGAGACTGGTTAAGTGTGAGTCCTTAGAACTAAGCTAGGATCACTCACATCAGGCATCAGGCTCACTACTTAACAGCAAGACACCCCCCCCCCCCCCCCCCCCCCCCCCTCCGTCTCCTCAGCTGCAGAAGTAGGGTATGAGAACTGTATCCGAGGCACTCACTGGGGGACAGAGCTTTGATGGACGGAGTCTTGTGAGCAGAAGCTGGCTTTACAGGTCAGTACTGCAAGACCATCAGAACCCGGGTGGAGAGGATTCCCGTGTGACCACTTTTCACATTCTGCCCGCCCTCAGATTCGATGGGGGTCTTGGATTCCGTTTTTCAACAGAGCGCTTGTGTTAACGCTCAAGGCGGGGAGGGATGGGCAGGTAGCTCTGTTGGTGAAGAGCTTGCCTTGTAACCATGGAGATGTGAATTTGAGTTCCCATGTTTGTTTGCTTTTAAAAAGTCAGCCATGGTGCCGACCCTCCTTAATTCCAGCTCTGGAGAGGCAGAGGCATGTCGAACCCTGGGGCTTGATGGTCAGCCAGCCAGGGAAAGATCCTATCTCCAAAGAGCAAGGTAGAGAGGACTCGAGGAACCATAATGAGTTTTTTTGTTTGTTTTGGCTTGTGTACACACACACACACACACACACACACACACACACACACACACACTTCTTTTTTTAAGTCAGGCCTAGAATCCACCCTTCTTCCTTTTGCGTTAGGCGGTGAGCAAGGAAGGAGTCCACCAGCGTGAATTGTGGCTCAGGTGACATATACCAAGGTCTAGACTCGGGTAAAAGCTCAGGTGAGTTTATTGTTGGCTTGATAGTGGAAGGGGAAACAAGGGGGAGGAAACCAGCACTTGCCACTGGCCCCTTTCAAACACCAACAAAAGCCAGGGTGACTCTGCAACCGGGACAAGACCCTGGCAATGTCAGGAGAGGGAGCTCCCTGAAATCATGGGAGGGAGCCAGGCCAGACTCTGGCTCCCTGACTCCACCAGTCCTTCGGCCTTAAGCTGTAGCTGTCGAAGCAAGTTAAAGATATACACAGGAAAGTATATTCTTTCTGAAAAGGTGGTGGATTTATTTACAAAATAGAACAATGAAGAAAGGAGGTGGAGGTGGGGTAGGGTGAAGGAGGAATTGGAGGAGTGGATTCTCCGGCCTGCATAGCTCACCAATGATAAATCTATCTCACCTTTTCACTTGAAGCCACACAAATCTGCTTTGATGAGGTTGTGGAGCTAAAGGTCTCACGGGGGCCACGTGCAAGGGCTCCTAAAGCAGCTCAGAGCTTGGCCACCACATGCTTTTGTGGAAAGGGTATCAGGAACATGGATTTTTACCAGTCAGTGGTTCTCTAGACAAACTTTAATAATAATCTTTCTCAATAATAATGATGATGATGATGATGATGATGATGATGATAATCTTTCTGCTCCAACCTCTTTGTTTGGGTGGAGGCGGCCAGATCTAGAGGGACTGGCAGGAGCCCAGTGTCCTCTGTTCGTCTGCAGAAAGGCCTCAAGGCACTGTGTCTTTAAAATGGACCTTTCTCTTTTATATCTTTACAATGGGCACCCTGATTCCATAAAGGGGGAGAGAATGGGAGAGAAAAGCGGAGGAAAATATTTTATGATGCTTTTCTCAGAAGCTGCATTTAACTAAGAAGAAAGCTCTAGTGTTTCTTCAAGGGGGTTAAAAAAAGCAAAGCAAAATTAAAAAAAAAAATCGGGTACTTTGGTTTCCAAAAGTGCCTGCAAGCAGGCTTCCCTCACACTGGCAGCACTAAGGGGCTTCCCATCCAGATGCTAGACACGGCTTCTGTAATTGCTGAAGGAACTTGGAGACTGGGAATTTTCCCTCTTGCTCTGTCCTCACAGAAGGGAAGGTAGCCCCTTGGTGTGAATTTTACACCATAAATGGAGCTGGCTGCTTGCCCTAGGTCCCTCCCCAGCCTGGTGTTCATAAATTCCTTCATCCTACTCCACCTCTCCAGTTTCCTTCAAGCACAACCAAGCTTTGATGGTTATGTCTTTAGAAGCAATGAAGAATATTTGGGGAAATGAATGAGAAGGAAGGGAGCTCGGGCTTGAAGAGTGAAGTGTACCTTTACATCTATTTATGTCCACCTATTTTAGTTGGGTTTCCTGAGAAACTGAGGCTAGCTAATCAGTAAAGTCTCAAAGGCCCGTTAAAGACCCAGTAGGTGCAAAGACTCCTGGGAGCTTCTAGGAAGGTCTCAGAGAGTTTTAGAGACTCTTGTCCTGAGTTTCTCTCTTTCTCTCTCTGTCTCTGTCTCTGTCTCTGTCTCTGTCTCTGTCTCTCTCTCTCTGTGTGTGTGTGTGTGTGTGTGTGTGTGTGTGTGTGTGTTGCAGACCTGTGAGCATGCAGGCAAAGGCCAAAGGAAGGCACTGGATGTCCTCCTCTATCAGCTGGTTTTATTGCCTTGATGTAGGGCCACTTCACTGAGCCAAAAGCTGGACGCTTTGGCTAGGCTGGCCAGGGTGCTCCGGGGAGCCACTCATCTCTCGTTCCCCAGTGCTGGGTTTACAGGCACGTATAGCCATACCTGGCCTTTTACATGAATGCCAGGGATTCGAGCTCAGGTCCTTATGCCTGCACAAGTGCTCTTACCTTTCTGAGTTGTCTGCATGGCACCCAGTTTTAGAGACTGGATTCCCTGTTTTCTTTCTTTCTTTCTTTCTTTCTTTCTTTCTTTCTTTCTTTCTTTCTTCCTTTCTTCCTTTCTTCCTTTCTTCCTTTCTTCCTCTTTCTCTTTCTTTCTTTTCTTTTTTCTTTTTTTGGAAAGAATCACAATCTCTTTGTTTGGATTAGTCTTCATCTTGAGAAACAGAAGTAATGCCATCTGCTGCTGCGATGTCCTGGGTGAGCTGTGAAAAGTGGAATGAGGTGGGGCGCTAGAGCCCTACAAAGAGCTGATGCAAGTGTTAGCTACAGAAGGGAGGGAGGGCCTTTCGCTCTGTTTGCAGATTTCAGTTTCAGACAGATTTAATGATGGCTGACCCCACCTTTCAGGATCAAACGCACAAGAATTTGCTTCGGGGATTTAGTGTCAAAATGCACAGCCACAGTTTCAGGTGTGCAAGAAATAGCACATTTGTCCTGGAAAATCTCTGCATGGAGAAGAGAAGCAAAAGCAGGTGAAATAATAAATGACTCTGTATTCCTCACCTCACTTCAAACAGTGGCAGCTCAGAGCCAGTCACAGTTCATCTATACTCTCATCTGAAAAGATTCATGTGTGTGGCAGGGACAATGGGGGGGGGAGGTGCTTTTGTTTTTGTTTTGTGGGATGTCATGACACACGATCTCTACCATTCAGACCTCTTGTTTCCTGGAACAAGAATCCCACGGGTTCAGAGAGGTTAGGTCAGGCATCACCTCTAGCTTTTATTCGCTGTGGAACCAAGGCAAAGCCTTTAATATCTCTGTGCTTCTGTCTTTATTGGTTACTTTTCTCCCTGCTGTGGCTAGATACTGGACAACTTAAGAAGAGTTTGTTTGGGATCACAGTTCAGTGGCAGAGTCCATCATGGCTTTGAAGTTAGAGTGGTAGGCGCTTGAGGCAGCTCATCACCTCTCATCTGCAGTCCAGAAGCAGGGAGAGAGATACACGCTGGTGTTCAACTGGCCCTCTCCATTTGATTTCACTCTGGGGACCCTAACCTATGGAACGGCACTGCCCACATTTACTGTGAGTCTTCCTGCCTCAGCTAACCTACTTTAGAAACTGCTCCAAATACCCACCCAGAGGTGGGTTTCTATGGTGACTCTAAATTCCATCAAGTTGGCCATCAAGATTTTCGAATTAAACAGACAAACCAAACGACTGAATGCCAGTCATAGTCTCACCATATGCAGATGGCCATGGTTGAGGCCCAACAGAACTGTGCCAAAGTTAACAAGTTGAAATAGAGAAGGCATGTGGGACTTGGAGCTTGGCCAATGGCTCATCATTGCTGCTTAGCCTTTGTGTACCCTAAGAGGTAAGCATCATGGTTTTAATTTTATAGACTGGTGCAAGGACACAAGGCCACCCTGGGAATGGAGGAGACGTTGGCTTCTCCATATGCTCCAATACTAGGGCATATTCCCTTGGGGTTTTTTTAAAATATGGCTTAGGCAATATCCAGGTTTATTTATAAAGCAAGAGCACATATTCTCTGAGTATAATTAAGTCCAAATTAGTCACTACTAAATGGTAATCTTAATAATTCCAGATAATTAAAAGGGAACTTCCCAGGGCTCATCCTTGGGGAGAAACTGCTTTTTAAGTAGCCAAGGGATGATCCGTAAATCGCAGGTAATGTTATTTCAGTACCTTATTGTTTATTTGCATGCACGGTGGCGTGGAGTGAGTAGGCGGGGGCCAACCTTAGCTTCATTAATGCCTGTCCATTCATAGCATCACCTCCAACATCTCTTTCCTAGTGACAGGTTCCCACATCTGCAGGGACAGCTTCACTCTTAAGACCCTATTACATTCTCCCCTGAATCATGAAATTATCTCTTAAGGAAGGATTAATATCAGCACAGCACTTTCTGGATTGCCATGGGCCCCCTCAAGGACCATGGACATCATCATGTATATGTGGATTTTGATTTGAAATTATCCCCTCAAGTCCTAAAGGAGAAAAGCCCAGACTCTAGAAACTTAAAACCGTAGAGGAATTTTATTTCGGAACATGGCAAGAGAGCACAGCTGAAGACCTTCTAGGTCTATGTTGTCTGGCTGAAATACAAACATGTCTAAAGTCTAGGAGACAATAGGCAAGCAGATCTGAGTTCAAGGCCAGCCTGGTATGAGCAAGTTTCAGAAAAGCTAAGAAGGTAAAGTTAGTTTGTAGAAGGAAGCACCTATGTTTGAAAGTAATATCTAATTGAGTGGCAGAAAAGGTGACAAATCAGAGAAAGGTTGGACAGAATAGGATATGCCCAACTCTCTTGAGAAGAGAGAGGAAAGGGAAATTACTTAAGGGGCAAAACAGAGAGAGAGAGAGAGAGAGAGAGAGAGAGAGAGAGAGAGAGAGAAAGAAAGAAGGCAGTTTTACTAGGACAGTAATAGAAAGGCAGGTTACAGAGAGAGAACTCAGGTGAAGACAGAATGAGCCAGAAAATGAGAAGGAGCCAGGAGATTACAGCAGATTGCTGGAGTTAGATTGAGGCCACAAAGAGCAATTCCAAGCCAAGAGAGAAGCCAGATTGAATAAGTCATCTGGGAGAGGGGTTTGAGCCAGAACAGCTGAATTGAACCAGCCAGCTAAGAGCTCAGAAAAAACAACAAAGGATGAGCTTAGTCTCAGAAGTTAGTCTCAGAGAATGAAAACATTTTAGGCCTAGGTTAGATTGTACAGAGGCTAGAAGCTTCCAGGACTAGGCCTAGGTTAGCAGACAGAGGCAGTAAGCCTCCAAGATGACAACTGAAACAGGCAGATAAATGGTCCTATTACAGAAAACCCCACATGAGATCCTTGCTAGATCTTCATTTGAATTGCCCCCAAACGATGTGCTTTGAGTGTTTGCTACCCTGCCATTTTGGGAGATGTTGGGATTTTGTTGGTGGGGCCTAAAACGGGGGCACCATGGGTAGGTCCTTGAAGGACATAGCTGGTCCCCCACTTCCTGCCTTCTTCTCTGCTTTCTGATATGTTGTGATGTGAGCAGCCCCCTTACCTGCTCTGCTCCTCCATGCCTTCACCCCCGGACAGGCTGAAGCCATAAGCCAAGAATGTACCTTTCCACACTAACACAGTAAGTCAGCCCTCCTCCAGCCACTCTATGCTGGGTCCATAGGCAAGGTTCTCTGAGGTGCAAATGAAACTGTAGGTGTTCTTAAGTCTCCCTGTGTGCAGGTGCAAATGTGTTTAATGGTGTGTAAAGATAGGCATAAGGGAGGAGAGAGGACAACTTTAGTGTTTTCTTCAGGACCTATTCACTTTAAACAAAATAAATAAAAAGAAAAGACAGAGTCTCTCACTGGGACCTGGAGTTTATTCATTTTATTAGAGTGACTTTCCAGTGGACAACAAGGATCTTCTGGGCTCCACCTCCCCAGTGCTGGAATCACAAGCATGTGCCACCCTGTCTAGCCTGCATTTGTTTATTTGTTTATTTATGAGTTATCTTCTAGTAATGTCAGCAACTACAATCATAAAGTGTTACCAGCAGGACTGTTGGTATAATGAATGAAAATCCCAACCACTCTATTTTACCAATAAGACTCAGGGGCTAGATGCTAGGCTGAAGACCTGCTAGCTCAGAGAGGCAGAGAAAGCACCCAGCTGACCTTCCTACTCAGGTCAAGTCCCAATGGAAAAAGCCCTTCTTACTCAGCTCATGCTCCAATGAAAAAAGCCAAAAGCCTGCTAGCTCACCCAACAGTCCAGGAGGAGAAAGCCAAAAGCTCAAGGCCAAAGAGCTAACGGGCTCAAGAGCTATAGGGCTAAAGCGCCCTTCTTCTTCTCCATGCTGCCTTAAATACACTCTTCTCCAAGTCCCTCCTTTCTGCCAGTTCCTGTCAGCTGGTCACTTGCTCCCTCTCTTGACCTAGTATTAACTATATTAAATCCTGTGTGCAAAAAGCTCTAGGATTAAAAGTGTGTGTTAGGGCTGAAGCACACCAAACAAAAGACAGGTTTTTACAGTTCTCAATCTCAGAGACCACAATGGGGTCAAGTATCCTGCAACGCAGAACCCCCTAAATGTGAGCTGAACAAGGATGGCACCACCAGACATGCCAAAGCAGGAGCCCAAGAGGCTTCAACCCTAGCTTTTACTCAAGGATTCTAGGAACTGAACTCAGTCCTTACCCTTGCAAGGTGAGCACTTTACTAACTGAGCAATTTCCTCAGCTTTCTAATTCTACTTTAAGGTTCATCTACAGACCAGTTGCAAAGTAATCAGTCAGTCAATCACGTACTCAGTCACTTATCAATCAATCACTCAATCACTCAATCAATCAGCATTTCCCTCTCATGCTGAGTTGGGTGCTCTCATTTGAGACATGGCCGGGATACACTGGCTTCTACAGATGTCCTCCTCTGCACTTGGGCTAGTCAGAGCTATGTAGTCTGCCCACGCTTATTCAATGTTGAATTACAAATATTTTAGCAACATCCAATTCCTCCCTCGACTTCGACAGCAGAGGGTTACCAAGTCCAGACCTGAGTGTGAGTGCTGACTATGTCTTCTTAGGCAAGTCCCTAAAGATCTACTGCCTTAACTTCGTGATTTATGAGGGCTGGAGAGATGGTTAAGAAGATTATGCTGTTCTTCCAGAAGTCCTGAGTTGAATTCCCAGCACCCACATGGTGGCTCACAACTATCTATAACTGTAGTCCCACAAGATCTGATGATGCCCTTTTCTTTCGTGTACATGTAGAAAAACACTCATATACATAAATTAACTGATTAAGTCTAAAAAAGAATGTAAGAAAATAAAATTCCTGCCATATAAAGTGGGAACTCAGTTGGTACAACTGAAAATATAGTAGGTGGGTGCAACTGAGCAGCCATTTTTAATGTGGTAAAATGCACACATCAATGAATGTTCACTATTATTTTTACAATGTGAGAAGGCAATCTCAGAGACTTTGTGTACAAATGTAACTAAAGATCTTTGTCTAAAGACAAGATTGAAGGCAACTACAACTGCTAGAAATTTCATAAAAAGGAAAATGTGTACAGAGAAAGGAGGGAAGAAGAAGAGAAGGAAAGAAATGTAAATAAAATTAGCCATCTGCCTCATCTCTGAATACATGCTTAATCACATCACTGTCATGATATAGTCAACAGATAAATAGTGGTGGGACTACTGGAATGAGAGGAAAGATTCCACCCTGTGAATGGATTAATGTTGGTCCTGAAATTATTCTGGGTCTTATAGGGTTGATTCGGTCCTCCTGAGAGCAAGTTGTAAAGGGAGGCCACCCCACATGTGTGACCCCTTTTGCATATAAACGGTTCTCTGTCCACTTCTTTACTGTGTTGTCTTTCCAGGACACGGTGCCATGAGTTGACACAGTCTACCTTTGTCTTGTTTGCTTCACTGTACCCAGTTTACAAATAAGTCCCTCGGAGACTGTGGTTGTCCATCTCCACGGGATTTAGAATCACCTAGGAGACACACTTCTAGGCCTGTGCATGAGAATGTTCCCCTGATGGAAAAACCTACTCTCACTGTGGATGTCGGATCCCACAGGCAAGGGCCCGGGACTGAATAAAAAGGGAAGAAAGAAAAAGCCAACTGACCACCGGCATTCAGCTCTCCCTGCTTCCTAACTGCTGCTACAATGTGTTGGCCATCCCATGATCCCACCACTGTAAGATGCACCCTCAAACCATGAAGCAAGTTCATTCTTCCCCCAGGAAATTGCTTTCATTGGTTATTTGGCCACAGCGCTGAGCAAAATAAGCAGCATAGGGAAGACCACAGATTGAAACAAGAACATATACAATGCCCGCTTGCACTGAGCACACAGCTACCTTTGAGACGGTTTGCACAGTGGTTGGGATTAAATAACATGACGTACGTAAAGTCCTTCACACCACGCCTGGCACTGCTCCTAAATGCCAACTATTACTACCACCCTCTTGCTGCTGGGCTTTCAAATTTCCATCCAAACAGTAAGCATGGATTTCAGAAAGCCTCCTTTCTTCCTATCACCTCAGGGTCCAAAGACTTTTCCAAAGAAATATGGCAAATCAGGGTTCCCAGTTCACACGTGACATGAGTCTCAGCTATAGTGTCCTTTGGTGAGAAATGATGACAGACTGTCAGATGTTGCTCAGGGACTGCAGGGAGGTTAAGCTACATACAACATTGAGTTTGTGGCATACAGCTAGTTTCCAGTGTGGAAACGGTGGCATTTCTGTCTCTAAGGCACAAAGCTTTGCCCCCAACACCCAGCTATACTTTGGGATGTTGAAAGAGAAGGGTCTGGATCGACACTTGCGCCCAAGATTTCTTGAGCCCTTCTGCTTCCCCTGGAAGAAAGAGTTAGCTTCCCAATTCCCCGAGGTTACAGTCGCCATGAGGATATGCTGCCTCCCTGTGGAATTTCACAGACACTGTCCTGAGGCATCCAAGTCTTCAGCCCAGAATGTCAATGCCGAATCAGTCTTGGGACAATTCCCTGGGATTCATCATTGTCTTCTTCATTATTATTGAATATTGACTATTATTGATTGAATAATATTCAAACATTTGAATATTATTGGAACTATTTGAATATTGTTAATATTCAAAGCACAATGCGTCTCAGTGTTGCCCTACTTAACATGGCAAACCACTACACACCCGCCCCACTCCTGGTTTTCTAGGTTTCCCTTTGATCAGTGCAGAGACTGGTCGAGTCGGGCAGGTAAATAAGATGGGGAAGGAGGAACTAACATCTTCTCTGATGATTAGGGATAAGAGACAGGACAACCTAACACAGTTGACTGGGGCATTCCTGCCATGTACCGGGAATACTACCCTTCAGGGGAAGAATTAGTTTCAAGACCCCCCTTCGAAACCAGTCATCCTTACTTCCCGGGTCTCAACATGCTCATCCATTCAGTAAGGTAATGTCTGGCCACTGAGAACTAAGAGATTATGATTTTATTATCCAGTCAAAGCAGCAGCAGCAGCAGCAGCAGCCTAGCCCGGCCCACCTTCCTCGCTGTGAACCCTAGGCGGAGCTCTGCTTTGCTTCTCACAGCTCTTTCCTCCGGCTTCCTGTTTTCTGTGGTGTGTGACTTGTCCTGTGCGTTCTCCTTTCTGCCTTCTGCTGAAGGAAGGGGGTGTATGGAAGACCTCATAGCCCATCCCTGACGAAGCTCATCAAGACAGGGAAACATGTGACTGGAAATAATGAATGTTGGGGAGGAAGGCAGAAGGGAATTCTCTCCTAGTCACAGAACAAGCCTGTAAATCTCCTAGACTTTATATTTTACTACCCGCTCCCTCCCAAGTGTGTATTTGTCACCGGGCCAGCCCCTCCCAGGACCACCTCCTGCTGCACTTCCCAGTCTTGCCCACTGCTTTCTTCTTCACTGCATTTGTGTTTTAGATCATAGGCCTTCACCTTAAATTAACACAGCACCCACCTCTTTACTTCTATTTGCACGGAGTCTCTTCTTTAGAAGTTATGGAGCCACAAGGACCTTCATCACCCCAACTGCTTGTTTCTTTGTTTTGTTTTCTAGTGTTGGGGCTTGAACTCTGGACCTTTGCATAGACTAGGTAAGTACTCTATCACAGAGCTCCTTTCTGTTTTCGTTCTTCAGACAGAGCCTCCCTTTGTAGCCCAGGATGGACTACAACTCGGGAAGTAGACCCGATTGACCTCAAAATAGTCACATCAATCCCCCTGCCTCAGCCTCTCAAATGCTGGGATTATAGACATGAGCCATCACATCCCTCCCACGTCCTCTTTAAGAAGAGCTAACCCCGAAGTCTGGTGTCTGGATCCACATTCCCTCTGCTCTCTCTGTGAGGAAGGAAGAGGGGAGATATTTCTACTGACACCATTTGCACTAAGTACACCATAGTGTACTTAGAAGATGCCCAGACCACCCTACCACCCTCTCTCATCCATACCACATGCTGTGGTAACTTGTCCCCTCTTGCATACTGCCTGGCTCACAGTACATGCTGAGTAATGGTAGAAGCACTGAGCACTTGTGACGGATACCTGACAGGAACGGCTCAAGGGACACAGCTCATCACGGAAAGGACGGCGTGGGTGTTCTCCTTAGAGGCAAATGACTGTCAAGGTCAGTGGCTTCGTGTTGTTTTATTGAGGACTCAACTCTTCCAATCCTTTAACCATTTTTCTGTCCTGGCAAAGGAGAAGGAGCGCCACCTACTGTTGTCACGTACCACACGACAGACAGGAAAACTAAGAGCAAAAGGATGTGCCCAAGGTCACTCACTGAGGAAAACAACTGGGCTTTGAGTCCCGGGTCCCGGACTTTAAGACTCTGAGATGCTCACACAGGAAGGGAAGGGGAACACAGTCAAAAAAGGGCTCCACTTCTCAATAACATTCCAACCCAGGGTTCCTCAAAATGATGCAAGGGCTGTCTCCGCACTCTGTAGGGCATGTTCTCCAGCCTTCCCTCCCACTCTCACTAACGGCCTTATTCAGACCCTCATTCCATCTTTGCTATTTGCAACAGCTGCAGCTGAGGGGCAGGTGCTCTTTACTTGAATCCCACACAGAACTGAAGCTCTGTACGCTGTGGGAGCCCAGGGAGGGCCCGCCAAGCAGACAGAAGGGCCTGCAAGTCAGCGGGGGCCTTGAGTCGGGGGGCTGAGAGGCAGGGGAGCTGTGAGTTAGAGAATACCTTTGCTAAGCTCTAAGCAACTCCACATTAATCTTGCTCAGTTTTGTACACACACACACACACACACACACACACACAGAGAGCCATCTGTCTAACCTTCCTATCCCCAAAGGAAAGCAGTATTTGCCATTTGCTCCTATGTCTGTGACTTGAAAGACCACAAGAAACCTTATTCTGGGCCAGACCCTTAATTTGTGTGACATTGTGTGTGTGCGTGTGCTGGGAGAAATAATGGCCCTCACTTTAAAATAAGAGTACTGGAGACTAAGCGTGGTGAAGGGGGAGTGATTTATGACCTTGAAAACTCAGGTGTCAGTGTAAAGAAAGGGCAAAAGTGGCTGGTGCATGGATATGACACAACACACACACACATATATAATGTAGTTAGGAGCATATATATATACACATATATATGTATGTATATATATTCTGTCCCGTTTCATCCCACTGGCTGAGTTCCTTAGGGAATACAATCTTCTCAGTGCCTGGCTTTGTCTCAGCCCTTAAGTTCCATCCTATTGGTTCAGGGCCCACAACCTTATCTAATGTATATTTGGGACTTGTGTTTACCTTCTTTTCTGACACATGGGCCCAGTCAAGTAGCAGACCGCCCATGACTTTACAGCACTGGAATGAAATTAGCATGCCCAGGCCAGCAGCTGCCAGCTACGGAAGACAAGGACCTAGTGCTTCTTGCTTCCCTTTGATTGTCTGATGAGTTCTAAACACACTTAAAGCTAAAAGTAAACCATAATGATTTACTTCTAACAGTTTGTGTGTGTGTATGTACACATGCATGTAAGAAAGACAGAGATGAATCTCAGATGTTATTCTTTTTTTTTTTTTTTGAGACAGGGTCTCAGATTTATCTAAGCTGGCTGGCTAGCAAGCCCCAAGAATTTGCCTTCCTCCACCTCCCCAGGGATAGGATTCCAATTGCATTCAAACACTCCCACCTTCTTTTAACGTTGGTTCCTGGGCTCAAACTCAGATCCTCCAGCTTGCAGAGCAAGCGTTTTACTGGCTGAATCATCGCCCAGCCTAGCAGGTGGTTTTCAGCAGGTGGTATTTATTTATCTCACAGCTTCTTTGCCCCTCAGCCTTCTCAGGGGCTTTTTTCCATGAGTCCTTTGCTGGCCCTCTCCTAAGTCAGCTGACCTCCATTTCGACTTTGCTTCCACTTGGAAATGTGTTTTCTTTTACAGTCACCCAACTTAATTGGTCTAGTACAGGCTCTCCCTGGAGTTTTATGTTTCGACTCGTGTGACAGGGCCCAGGTTTTTTCGACCCATTCTTTTTGGCTGGGTTTATGTTTTCTTGTGTCTTTCCTGGCTTTTGACTCCTCATTCCCCTATTACATTTTGCAACCAACTGATTTTAATCTTCCCGGCTGTTTTGCTCAGCTTGGCAGGGCTCTGGTTGCTTTTCACTGTCTAAGGGTTTATTTCTCAACATGTTTTGCCTCTTATCCTTTGCTCTTGGATGTTACTAAGGAGTGATGGCTTCCAGACTTCGAGCAAGATGCTCCACAAGGAGAATGGCCACGTGTTCCCATTTGTCTCCAACAGCCTCTGTTTGGCTTGTTAGTCTGATGTCCACTCCAAGAACTATTAGGAAATTTTTCTCTTGGATGATAAGACATGGGCACACTGTTTGAAACTGTAATTGCTCAGAGCTGGGGAGATGGCTCAGTCAATAATAAGGTCCTTGCCTCACAAGCATGAAGACCTGAGTTCACAACCTCAGCACAGTGGAACAGACCTAAAACTCTGGCATTGAGGTGGAGACATGGGGCTCCTTGGCCTTGGAGCTCTCCAGTCAGGTGATCCTCCAGGTTCAATGAGAGATGTGGCCTCAGAAAAAACAAACAAAAGAAAAACGGAGAGCAATAGAGAAAGACCCCTAACCTTGACCTCTGACCTCCACATACACACGTGTTCTTGTGCCTCTTAAGCCGGCATACTTGGACTGTATGGGTTCTGCGACAGTAAACACATCCTAGTATGTTCTGCTCTCTGGTCTGACCTAAGGCTGAAAACAGCCTCTGCTTTGTGTTTCTCTTTTCCTGGGGCTGTATTCAACACAGTTGTTGACTTATAGTTAATCTTCCCCTTGTGACTGGGCATTGATACGGACTGTTCCTTAGGGAAGAATGTGAATAGGTTGGAGGTGAGGAATGGGAAACATGGGGGAGAGATACTGTATCATGCCTACTTGCTTATTTAGATTAATGCTATGAAATGAAAGTTGCAAAGTTATAAGTGTTGATTCAATATTTTCCATGAAAATAGGGAATGGATCCTGGAGTCCCCTCTCTCTACTCATGTTCTTCCCAGAGTTTCGAATGGCTTACACAAACTTGATCACAGCTCCAACACTAATTATCCAACCTTAGACAAGTCACTATAAAGCTCTTGCAGGTTTCCTTCTGACACTTGAAAATATAGGTAAATATTTGATCTCTTGGCACTAAGAAGAGGTGATGGCGGTAACAAGGCTGAATTTATCAAACACCACTAAGTGCAAACATAAAAATGGCTACTTTCATGTCCTGAGAATTTCATTTCCAAAGACCAGGCTCCCAAACTCTAGGACATCAGAGGGATATAGTAGAGACACCTCCCCCTAAAGTGGGTGCATCCTAACTCATGTACCCCTAGAATTTTATTCCCCCTCTTCCTGCTGTCTATGGAACAAAGAGACAGCCTAATTATATGGTCCTTTCCTCTAAGGTCTTTAAGAAGGGCCTGCCACTCTGCCTCAAGGGCTTGAACTCTTCTCCAGAGACCCTGCCTTACAGCTATATGCCTGTCTCTATGTCCATGGGCCAAAACCAACCAACCAAACAAACAAACAAACTCTTCTAATAAACTTCTACCCAAAAAGACAAACTGTCTCAGTGTCCTATTTGAACCCCCAATCCAATACCTTGTGTGTGTGTACCAAGTTATTGAAGGCATTTACATATTCATGAGAAAGATAAGCAAGATGCTGTTTCCCATGGGGAATTCTCTTGAGGGAGTGGACAGCCATCCCAGTCTGTCTAGGACAGAGGGCTTAAATAGGACTTTGAGATTGAACATGACCAAGTGCTGGGTAAATAGAGATGGAGTTCTCTCTCTCTCTCTCTCTCTCTCTCTCTCTCTCTCCATCTTTCCAATGATGGGCCTGAAGCAGGGAATGGCAGATAGGTCAGGTAGAATGGCACCCACAACTTCCTTATTGACTTTAGGGAGTCATGGGAGATGATACTATATAGATTTGGGGATATGGCTGCCTGGCAGCCGAGAAGTTGGGTGACATTCAAAAGATGCCTCTCAACTCTGCATGTGGCTCACACATCAGCTAAAGTAGGTTATCACCAGGCAAACTGAGTAAATCACAAAAGAACTGAAAAAATCGATGTGCTTAGTGTATTCCTAGGTGCATAGCAGCCATTCCCAGTACTAGCCTGCTTCTGTGCTTTATAAAACTTCTACAAATGATATTGATTAATCATTTCATTGCAATAACAAGGCTGTTATTTTTTTTAATACAAGGAAAATAAATTATAAAAATGGATGCCAGGCATCGGGCGGTCCACCTGTAATCCAAATGCTGTGGAGGCTGAGGCAGGAGGATTGTTGAGTTCCAAGCCACTCGAACAAGACGTATCCTAAAAAATAAAAAATAAAGAGGGAAAGAAGCTCAGAGCATAAGTCAGTGGCAGAGCTTAAGCTTGGCGCCTGTGAGACCAGAGTAGGTTTAGCATATGTAAGATCATACACATGAGTGCGTGCACACTCACTCATTTAAAAAGAGTCAGCCTACAGCTTAGTACCATTCTTATATCTTCGCTGTTTGTCTCTCCCTTCCTCCCTACTCTAGCCCCTGTCACACTCTGATTTGCTGTACTCTTTTCTGTTATTAAGTAAATATGTTTGATTGTACAGTCTGTCTCAGCAGTCAAAAAAGGAAAAGCCAGGACCTCTCTTCTGTCATATGCACGAATGGTCTTGGGTCTTAGCCACCCCCACAGCCTTCTTTCTAACTACTTATTTAAACAGTGTCTGTCTTTCTCCTTTATTCAATAGGATGGGGTACCTGACCAGAAGCGGGGCGGGGGAGAGGCAAACTTCACTTTAATTGCAAGCTGTGACATTTTCTTTGCCTGGAAACACGTTCTCACTGAGAGATACGTTGAGCACGACCCAGAAACACAGCAATGGAAGACAGTTAAGTGACTCCTGCCTTGGGTCACGTTTATCTTCTCATTGTGAAAGAAAGTGACGTGTTTGCTAAGGCTGGGGGCCATAGAAGCCTGTCAGCAACGTGTCTGTTTGAAGACAAGAAATTAGTGCAAATTGTTAGTCTTGGAGTTCTCAAAGAGTTCTGTTTCCACGATGCTTACAGTTTTGAATGGCGCTGAGGCATCTGGACAGCGGGGTTGTTTCTTTAGGCTGACAAACATTTACTTTTCCCAGAGAGACTGCAGACAACTTTATTTCTTGCATTTACTTTACTGTTCTTCACAGGCTGGCTATCGGGCAGAATCTGTCACGTTCTTGGACTGGTTGAGACAGAACCATGCTAAATGCCACCTGGGATTGCCGTCCAACGTTTCCTTTTCCCTTCCCATGGGCTTGTTTTTGACTGCTGCTGTGGAGAAGGCAACAGGGATGAAGGATGAGAATTCTGTCTTTATGGATGGACTAAACTCACACCCGGGCTGGGTCTCAGTTTCCCTGTGCTGTGGTTGTCAAGGTTTCTAAAATCATAGATGACGTGATGACAGAGAAGAGTGAGAACGTTGCTCGTCACGCTGAGCAAGCCGGTGCTAGGCTCGCCCACATGTGTGAGTGGATTTCTCTCCAAGGAGATGGGATTTAGAAGCGTTCAGTGCAGTGGTGGATGATCAGTCCTACAGGTTATATGTATCCTCACTTCCCTCTGGCATTCTCATTCTTGGGGAAAAAAAAAAACTGTCTTCTGGTGAGTATCCCAGTCGTAGGGAATTCGTTGTCCCGTGCCTGGCCAATCAAATCACTCCTTTGGATTTTATTTCAGATATTTTTATTGTATCCGTACGTTCGTATTTCAAAAGTTCATTTAATCTTTTTTTAAAACTTTTTTTGAGCTTTATTTCATTTTGTATTTGATGGGTGGCGGTGTTTTGCCTGCCCGTATGTGCACCACATATCTCAGCTCAGGGAGGCCAGAAGATGGGAACTGGAGTCGCACAGCCTCGTGTGCGCGCTAAGAATTGAACGTGGCTCTTCTGAAAGAGGAGTCAGTGTTCTTCACCACGGAGCCAACTCTCCAGCCGCACATGCTCATATTTTTGTATCATCTCCTCTGATTTTTATGGAGTCTTTTTTTTTTTTTTTTTGAAGACTCTATGACTCCCGTTAAAGGTCTCATTCTGAGTGACAAGGACTTGGCAGGCCAAGGACTTATTAAACGCTTTCAGGGAATTTTGCCCTGGGAAGTATATGCTTTATTTATTTGTGTCCCTTTTCCCTGGGGTGAAGGGAAAACAATTAAAATGTAAACAAAGCATTTTGGGGTAGTCTACAATAGTGTTATTATGTCTATATTGTATACATACATATGCATATACATACATTATATGATATGTATTGGGATACATGAAATTTCCCTGTTTTTCTATGTGCTACTCTCTGTGTACCGAGCTCCAGACATTGGCCACTTGATTCAGCACTCATCATAGTATAAGAAGCCATGATTAAATCTTTCCCTTCACAGATGGAGACCTGGCGGCAGGTCACACACCTGGTACAGGAAATAGTTCAACTCAAGGCCAAAGCATTTCTCATTGGATGGTCATTATACTAAACCCACTGTTGTGCATCCTTGAACTAAAACATATTTTAAATGAGGTCAGCACTACAGTAGTACAGCTGTTGGAGCTGGTCACTTCTTCGTTGGGAGCTGCTGTATACCATAGGATACTTAACACTGGCTTTGGCTTTCACTGGCTAGATGTGAATCACTTGCAAGCCCATATCGAAGGTTTGGCTCTCTTGTTTTGTTTCTTGAGACAGGGTCTCATGTACCCCCAGCTAGCTTCAAATGTGCTACGTAGCCAAAGATGACCTCTTACACCATCACGTTTTGATCACAGGCTTGTGGTACTACACCTGGCTTATTCCATGCTGCAGAGTGAAGCCAGGGCCTTGTGTATGCTAGACAAGCATTCTACAGACTGAGCTATGTCCCCAGCATCACTTACTCTCATGACAACCAAAATGTGAAGCTCCTGAGGGGCAAAACCCAGGTGCTACAGCAGGATGGAAAAGCAGAAGAAACTAAGGTGACACAGAGAGTCTGGGGACTCTAGTTTGCTGCTCTTTCCTGCTGCCTCAGAGACCTCAACACAACCAAGAAAATAAGGGTTGCCTATGCAGACCATGCTGGCTTTCCTCGGACATCTAACAAGGATGTTCAGAACATCTCCTCCCCTTCCATCTGACCCTAACCTATTAGGTCTCATCAGGGTTGGCTGCATTATCTTCCTCTGTGGCCTGGTAAGGCTGCTTCCCCCTTAGGGGGAAGTGATCAAAGAGCCAGCCACTGAGTTCATGTCAGAGACAGTCCCAGTTCCCATTACTAGGAAACCCACTTGGACACTAAGCTGCCATGGGCTACATCTGTGCAGGGTTCTAGGTTATTGCCATGAATGGTTATTGGTTAGAGTATCAGTCTCAGAAAAGACCCCTGTGCCCAGATTTTTGGGTTCTGTTGCTCTCCTTGTGGAGCTCCTATCCCCTCCAGGTCTTTCTATCTCTCCATTCTTTCATAAGATTCCCTGCACTCTGCTCAAAGTTTAGCTATGAGTCTCAGCATCTGCTTTAATACCCTGCTGGGAAGAGTCTTTCAGAGGCCCTCTGTGATAGGCTCCTGTTCTGTTCCCTGTTTTCTCCCTCTTCCCATGTCTGTCCTGTTTGCCTTTCTGAGTGAGGATTGATCATCTTTTGATGGGAAATTCTTTAAGCAAAATAAGTAAACTAGTTCACACAGTTTTTACTTAATTTTGAAGGTTGAGTTCCTGTTTTTAAATTCATTTTTTTTCAGCAATGCAATTTCTTTTTTTTAATTTTTAGAATTTATTAACTTTATATCCTGATTACAGCCCCCTTCCTCATCTCTTCCAAGTCCCACTGTCTCTCCCTTTTCTTCCCTATCCCCTTCCCCTAGTCCTCAGAAAAGGGGAGCCCTCCTTCCCTACCATCTGTCTCTAGCCTATTAAGTCTTGTTAGGACTACCTGCATCCTCTTCCTCTGTGGCCTGGTAAGGTCCTCCCACCAGGGAGAAGTGATCAAAGAGCTGGCAACAGAGTCCATATCCAATACAGCCCCTGCTCCCCTTACTATGGAACCCATATGGAGACTGAGCTGCCTATGGGCTACATCTGAGCAAGGCATCTAGGTCCTCTCCATGCATGGTCTTTGGCTGGTGCATCAGTCTCCACATGGTCCTCTGAGCCCAGATTTGTTGTCTCTTGGTCTTCTTACGGATCTCCTGTCCTCTCTGAGTCCTTCTATTTCCCACCTCAGTCATATGACTCTGCGCTCTGCTCAAAATTTGGCTGTGTGTCTTAGCATCTGCTTCAATTCCCCGCTGGATGGAGTCTTTCAGAGGACACTTATGGTAAGCTCCCACTTTGTTTCCTCTTCGCCTGCTTCCAGAGTCTGTTTTATTTACTCTTCTGAAAGAGAATAAACCATCCTCCCTAGGGTTCTCCTTGTTACTCAGCTTCTTTAGGTCTATGGAGTGTAGTGTGGCTATGCTGTATTACATGGCTAATAAGTGACTGCTTATAAGTGACTCTCTATCATACATCTCTTTTTTACCTCACTCAAGATGATCTTTTCTACTTCTATCCATTTGCCTACAAATTTCATGATTACCTTGTTTTTAATAGCTGAGTAGTATTCCATTGTGTAAATGTACCACAATTTCTGTATCCATTCTTCGGCTGAGGGACATCTAGGTTGTTTCCATATTCTGGCTATTATGAATAAAATTGCTATGAACATAGTTGAGCAAATGTCTTTGCGGTATAGTGGAGCATCTTTTGGGTATGTGCCCAGGAGTGGTAGGTCTTAAGATAGCACTATTCCCAATTGTCTGAAAAAGCACCCAATTGATTTGCAAAGGGGTTATACAAGTTTGCACTCCCATCAACAATGGAGGAAGGTTCCTCTTTCTCCACATCCTCTCCAGCATGTGTTGTTACTTGAGTTTTTTTTTATCTTGGCCATTCTGATGGGTATAAGATGGAATCTCAGAGTCCTTTTGATATGCATTTCCCTGATGACTGAGGATGTTGAACATTTCTTTAAGCGTTTCTTCGCCATTTGATATTTCTCTCTTAAGAATTCTCTGTTTAGTTCTGAGTCCCATTTTAATTGGATTATTTGGTTTGCTGAAGTTTAATTTCTTGAATTCTTTTTGTATTTTGGATATTAGCCCTCTGTCAGATGTAAGGTTGGTGAAGATTTTTTCCCCAGTTCATAGGCAGTCGTTTTGTTCTGTTGACAGTGTCCTTTGCTTTACAGAAGCTTTTCAGTTTCATGAGGTCCCATTTATTAATTGTTGATCTTAGAGCCTGAGCTGTTGGTATTCTGTTCAGGAAGTTTTCTCCTGTGCCAATGAGTTCAAGGCTCTTCCCTACTTTTTCTTCTGATTTAGTGTGTCTGGTTCTATGTTGAGGTCTTTGATCCACTTGGACTTTAATTTAGTGCAGGGTGATAAGTATGGATCTATTTGCATTTTTCTACATGTAGACATTCAGTTAGACCAGAACCATTTGTTGAAGATGCTATTGCTATCTTTTTTCCATTGTACAGTTTTGGCTCCTTTGTCAAAAATTAAATGTCCATAGGTGTGGGGGCTTATTTCTGGGTCTTCAGTTTGATTACACTGATCCACCAGTCTGTGTCTACATCAGTACCGTGCAGTTTTTATTACTGTTATTCTATAGTATAGCTTTAGATTAGGGATGGAGATACCTCCTGAAGGTTTTGTTTTTTATCATATAGGATTGTTCTGGCTAGTTTGGTCCTTTTGTTTTTCCATATGAAGTTGAGAGTTGTTCTTTCAAGATCTGTAAAAAATTGTGTTGGTATTTTGAATCTGTAGATGCTTTTGGTAAGATAGTCATTTTTACTGTGTTGATCTTACCAATCCATGAGCATGGGAGATCTTTCCATCTTCTGATATCTTTTTCAATTTCTTTCTTCAGAGACTTGAACTTTTTTTCCCTACAAGTCTTTCACTTGCTTGGTTAGGGTTACACCAAGATACTGTCTTTTGTAGGAGGGCTACTGATTTTTTTTCTTTAGTTAATTTTGTATCCAGCCACTTTGCTAAAGGTATTTATCAGCTATAGGAGTTTTCTGGTAGAATTTTTGGGACCAGTTATGTATACTATCATATCATCTGTGAATAGTGATACTTTGACTTCTTCCTTTCCAATTTGTATCCCTTTGATCTCCTTTAGTTGTCATATTGCCCTGGCTAGGACTTCCAGTTCTATATTGAAGACATGCAGACAGAATGGGCAGCCTTACCTTGTCCCCAATTTCAGTGGAAGTGATTTAAGTTTCTCTGCATTTAGTTTGAGGTTGGCTATAGGCTTGCTGTATATTGCCTTTACTATGTTTAGGTATATGCCTTGTATCCCTGATCTCTCCAAGACTTTAAACCCGAATGAATGTTGGATTTTGTCAAATGCTTTTTTGGCATCTAAAGAAATTATCATGTAGTTTTTTTTTCTTGCGGTTTGTTTATATGGTGAATTACATTGATGGATTTCTGTATATTAACCCCCCCCCATGCCTGGAATAAAGCCTACTTGATAATGGTTGATGTTATTTTTGGTATGTTCTTGAATTCAGTTTGGAAGTGTTTTACTGAATATTTTTACATTGAAGTTTTTATGAGAAATTGGTCTAAAATTCTCTTTCTTTGTTGGGTCTTTCTTTGGTTTAGGTATCAACATGACTGTGTTCTCATAGGTAATGTTCCTTCTGTTTCTATTTTGTGGAATAGTTTGAAGAGTATTGGTGTTAGCTCTTCTTTGACGGTCTTTTAGAATTCTGTGCTGAACTCATCTGGCTCTAGTCTTTTCTTTCTTTCTTTCTTTCTTTCTTTCTTTCTTTCTTTCTTTCTTTGATTGGGAGACTTTTGATGACTGCTTCTATTTTATTAGGGAAGATAGGACTATTTAATCTGTTTACCTCATTTTGAGTCAATTTTGGTAAGTAAAATTTATCAAGAAAATTGTCCCTTTTACTTAGATTTTCAAATTTTGTGGTGTATAGGCTTTTGAAGTAAGACCTAATTATTCTTTGGATTTCCTCAGTGTCTGTTGTTATGTCCCCCCTTTCATTTCTGATTTTCTTTATTTGGATAGTGTCTCTGCCTTTTAATTAATTTGGCTAAGTATTTTTCTGTCTTGTTGATTTTCTCAAAGAAATCAGCTCTTGGTTTTGTTGATTCTTTGAATTGCTCTCTTTGTTTCTAATTTATTGATTTCATCTTTGTGTTTGATTATTTCCAGCCAACTATTCCTCTTGGGTGTGTCTCACCCCCCCCCCCAATAGGGCTTTTAGGCATGCCATTAAGTTACTTGTATAGGATGTCTCCAATCTCTTTATGAAGGCACTTAGTGCTATGAACTTTTCCTCATTGCACTGTTTTAATTGTGTCCTATAAGTTTGGGTACGCTGTGCCTTCATTTTCATTGAATTTTAGAAGATCCTAAATTTCTTTATTTCTCCAATCCAGTTGTCAATGAGTAGGGAGTTGTTCAGTTTCCAAGTGTGTAGGCTTTTTGTTATTTCTGTTGTTGTTGAGGTCCAACTTTAGTCCATCATGGTCTGATAGGATATTATAAGATTGAAGTTATTATTTCAATCTTGTATCTGTTGAGGCTTGCATTCTGACTAAGTATATGGTCAATTTTGGAGAAAGTTCTGTGAGGTGCTGAGGAGAAGGAGAAGACTGGGTGAAAAGTTCTGCAGATATTCATTAGGTTCGATTCCTGACATCTGTTAGTGTCATTATTTCCCCATTTAGATTCTGTTTCATTGACCTGTTCTTTGTTGAGAGCGAGGTATTGAAGTTTCCCACTATTAATGTGTGGAGATCAATGTGTGGTTTAAGCTTTATCAATGTTTCTTTTACAAACATGGGTGCCCTTGTTTTGGGGGCTTAGATGTTCAGAATTGAGATGTCATCTTGGAGGAATTTTCCTTTGATGACTATGAAGTGCCCTTCCTCATCTCTATTGACTGATTTTGGTTCAAAGTCTATTTTATTAGGTATTTGAATGGCTCTACCAGCTAGCTTCTTGGATCCGTTTGCTTGGAAAGCCTTCTTCTAGCCCTTTACTCTCAGGTAATGTCTATCTTTGTGGCTTAGGTGTGTTTCTTGGTATGTAGCAGAATAATAGGTCCTGTTTACACATCCATTCTGTTAGTCTGTGTCTTTTTATTGGAGAGTTGAGTCAATTGATGTTGAGAGAGATTAATGACCAGTGACTGTTAGGTCCTTTTATGTTAGTTAGTTATGTTAGTGTGTTTGTGTTCTTACCTACTTTTGGTTTGGCTGTGGTGAAGTTGTTTATTTTCTGTGTTTTCCTGGGTGTAGTTAACCTTCTTGGGTTGGATATTTTTTCTTGTAGTATCTTCTGTAGGGCTGATTTGTGGATAGGTATTGTATTTTGTCCTGGAATACCTTGTTTTGGTCATCTATGATGATTGATAATTTTGCTGGGTATAGTAGTCTGGGCTGACATCTGTGTTCTCTTAGGGTCTGCATGACATCTTTCCAGGCCCTTCTGGCTTACATAGTCTCTGTTGAGAAGTCAGGTGTGATTCTGATGGGTTTGCTGCTATACATTACTTGTCCTTTTTCCCTTGCAGCTTTTAATATTTTTTCTTTGTTCTGTATACTTACTGTTTTGATTATTATGTGATGAGAGATTTTCTTTTCTGGTCTATTAGGTGCTCTGTAGCTCTCTTGTATGCTTATAGGCATCTCTTTTTTTTAAATCGGGGAAATTTTTTTTCTATGATTATGTTGAAAATATTTTCTGAGCCTTGGAGACAGGAATCTTCTTTTCCCTCTATTCCTATTATTGTTAGGTTTCATCTTTTCATGGTGTCCTTGATTTCTTGGATGTTTTATGTCAGGAATTTTTTAGATTTAACATTTTCTTTGACGGATGCATCAGTTTCTTCCATTGTATCTTCTACACCTAAGTTTTTTCCTCCATCTCTTGTATTCTGTGGGAGATGTTTACCTCTGTAGTTCCTGTTTTCTTCTCTAAGTTCTCCTTCCAGGATTGCCTCAGTTTGTGCTTTCTTTATTGTTTCCATTTCCATCTTCAGACCTTGAACTATTTTATTTTTCCTCCACCTAATTCTTTGCATTTCCCTGTTCTTTTGTTGAGTGATTTATTCATTTTCTCTATAGGCCTCTTTAATGGCTTCTATCTGTTTGACTGCATCTACCTGCATTTCTTCTCAGGTGTATGATCCTGTGGGCTAACTGAACTCCTCAGGAGCTCAGGGGCTCTCCTCTCACCTGGGGAAGTCCCAGAGAGAGCTGCCCCACCACTGGCTTTGTTTGTTTGTTTGTTTTTGGCTCTGAGGTTAATGAGCTGTAGCTGTCCAGACATTGTGCTCAGACACTACGTTTGCTGGGTGCAGGCATCTTGGAGAAGCAGTGAGCTCAGAGGTTTGGTCAGTTTCCCTAGGAACACAGGTTGAGTTTTAGAGCAGCATCTGGACTGTTCCCATGACTCCCATGCAGGAACCCAGGAACTATTTGGGAATTAGTCAGGTGACCTGAGGTCAGAGCCACGTGTTTCCCTCACCACGGGCTCTCCTCTCAAGTGGGAGACCCAATTTCTGGTGTGTTGGGGGCCCACAGTTCAGTCTGGGATGGTGAGTCCAGCTTGAAGGCATGTGGCTAGGTGCTGGAGACCCCGTGCCTGCAGAAACTTGGTAGAAGGAGAGATCCTTCTACCAAGGGGTTAGCTGGGTGACCTGAGTTTGGACCCAATTGTTTTCCTCACTGTGGGGTTTCCTCTCACCTGGCAAACACAGTTGATGGTGTTTTGGGGTCCGCAATTCAGTCTGTTGGTTCCTGGGCAGTCACTGATGTCCTGCTAATCAGACCCTGTGTGCCATCTTTCCTTCCCCCTGAACAATGCAATTTCAAAACCCACAAGCATACTTAGTTATGATTGCCTCTCTTGAGAAACCTATACCCATATCTTGGGTGTGTGCTGTCCTTTCAACATCTCTCTCCCTCTCTCAAAAGTCCTGAAACCTGTACTATCCCTTATCTCTACCTAATAAACTCACTGACTTTGCTTCATTCTGTCTTATCCTGAAATTCTTCCTTGTGGCACAGTCAAGCATTTAGCCTTTTGTGTGTTTATACTCTGTGTGTGTGTGTGTGTGTGTGTGTGTGTGTGTGCGCATGCTCCAAGGTTCACACATGGAAGTCAGAGAACAACTGTTGTGAGTTGGATCTCTCCTTCTACCATGTGGACTCTAGGGTCTCTCCCAACTTCTAAAGGTGAATTCTGGGAATTAGATTATGTCCTCCTGCTTTATAGACAAGCACACGACTGCTGACTCAGCCACCCTAGCCCGGAGTGTCCAGCTCTCCCTGAGCAGAGAGCCCTAAGCAAGGCTGGGAGAGCTTCTCAGGTTCCTGGCGTCTGTGTTGGGCACGGTCTCTTGTCACTACTGACCACACTAGATCACAGTCACATATGTAGAAGGACACACACACACTTTGAGACCTCATAAAGAAAAACCTAGAAGAATTTCCCAAACTAAGGCAACTGGAAGGGGTCTGTGAGCACATGAATGTGTGAGAAAGAGAAGCAGACACTGGCAGCCTGTCAATAATGGGTCTGGTGTGAACAGCCCAGTGAGGTAATTTAGACGGCAAGCAGCCACCTGCCAACTCGCCTTTTCACTCAGCACCCTAGCTCTGAAGTAACAGCCCAAAAAACAAGGGTTATATCATAATTGTGGGAGGAGGGAAGACTTCTTACATCCAAGGTAATGGATGGCATCGCCCTCCAGATACATCAATCAACAGAAACAAAATCCCAGAACAGCAGGAGCTAGTTAACAACTGTTTAGAAGCAGCCATTTCTGACAATCCTTGCTAGACCCTGGGGCTACCAACGGGGAGAAAACCGCATGACACCTGGTGTTTGAAGTCTAGTGAGGAAGGCAGATGTCAAACAAAGAATTAACGCAAATGATTGCGTCATTATACATACACATGAAGCTGCCTACTATTCACCCCTGTTGTATTCCGCTGACGGCAGGCCCGGAAGCACAATCGATCATCATTTATATGAGTAATTAAGCTGTTATCTCTCGGGTCTAAATCTAGCTCTGTCTACTCTGTCCTCAGGTTATGCACAAGATAGATCTCCCAATCGACTTTGTTGGGGTGTTCCTGGTGGGTTCTGTTAATGGGTAGGATGGGCTTGGAAGGCAGGTAGGAGTGAAAGGGAGGAGGCTTCCAGCTCCTGTGACTGGGTCCAAGCACTAACATTTCAGCCAAGCAGCAGGAGCCAGCTCCATCCTTGAGCTCTGGCTGTTCTGGGCCTTGAGCCCCCAGAAGAAAACCCCTGGCTTACTCCCTCCTTCCATGTGCACTCCTAAATGCTGATGAGCCCCAGCTCCCTTCTTTTCTTTCATTCATGTCGGGCAAAAACTGGAGAGTGTGTGTGTGTGGACGAATTTAGCTGGCTAAGCCCTCTTGCATCTGTGTACTAACACTTCACTAAATCTCTGTTAAAACGCCAAGGAGATTTTCTGTTCCCGGACTAAACCCTACCCAGCGTATCTTGACAGTGAGCCAAGCTACGCCCACAATGTGGCAGGCCAGTGATCCGTTCAGCCAACCAAAGCAAAGAGACTCTGTTGGGTCTGGCCCTCCTCTTTATGGTGGCCACCTCAGAAGTCAGAACCTGGGGGATGTTGTATCTGGAGAGAGAACCGGAATCACCATGGAGTCCCCGTCCAGAGGAAACTTCTGGTCTTGTGGAAAGACCTCGGAGAAAGGCAAACATGAGGCAGACGGTGGGCAGGGTGGATCAGCATCCTGTAGCTGCCATCATGAGTTTTCACAAGCTGTGTGTCTTCCAGCAACAAAAGATTCTCCTGTGAGGAGGCCGGGAGGCTGAAATGCGGGTATCACTGCAGCAGCGTCCCTTAAGTCTGTAAAGGGAGAATCAGCCCCTGCCTCTTCTGGTGACTTCCAGGCATCCCCTGATTACGGCCATGCAGCTCCAACCTCTGCTCCATCTTTATGACAAGTTCTTCTCTTTCTGTGCCTTTTATAATGAATGGCAATTGTGACTGAGCTAGGGCTTACCCAGTTAACACACGGGGACCTCATTCTCACTCCAAGAGTCCACAGCCACTCCATCTGGAAGAACGCCCCCACACCTCTTTTAAAGGAAGAGATCGTAACGGCAGGTTTTCGGGGCTACAATATGGAGAGCCACCGTCGAAGCTGTTCACAGGAAGACTATGAGTGCAAGCAGCATTCAGGGCGAGTTTAGAGGAGGCAGTTGAGCTAGGGCTCCATAGGCCAAAGGAACAGAACTACCTGGAGCTTGCAGCATCCTGCCCCAGGCTCAGGTCGCCCCACCCCTGTCTGCCTCAGTCCTGCCTCCTGTCTCCTTCCACACCGATGTAAGTGTCCTGAGACAGGACCCTTTTCCTCCTTCACATAGTCCTCTTGGTAACTTCAATGCCTCTTTCAACAACACCAGAATGAAAATTAGAATATTGCAAAATAAAAATCGGAATTTTCAGCTGACCTTTAATTCTCTAAGATCACATATATACATATAAATATTAAGATCACCAAGAAACATTTACAATTAAAGACTTTCTGATTTCCAAGCCCGTGCCCTTTTTCACTCTTTAACACATAACACGTGCTTTACCGAATCAAAGATTTAAGATTAGACAACAACTGAAGTCTAATAATCTTGTGATGAGGAATGTGGGTCAGTTGGTAAATGCTTGCCTAGCAAAAGTTCTTGGGTTCTATTCCCAGAAGCAAACAAACTGGGTGTGACGTCTCTTACACGTACTCCCAGCATTCAGGAGGTAGAAGCAGGAAGATCAGAAACTCAAACCTCAGCTGCACAGTGAGTTCAAGGCCAGCCTGGTATATGTAAGACCCCATCTCAAGAGACAAATGAAAACACTTTTGTGTTCTTTTAAAAATGTTTTCATTGGTATATATTAATTATGTGCAGTAATGGATTTCACATCACATATTAAAAAAATAGATGTTTGACCATATTCAACCTATTAAAAAAATTTTTTTTAATTAAATGACTTCCCAGAGTTAAATAAATGAACGGGAAGGGGTGCTTTTACCAACATTTCCCTCAGCATTATGGGAGTTTCTCATTTCCCTGTTACTCAGTTGAAGATATGCCCTCTAAATCTATCTCATCGTGTGCTTCGAGCCCTTGATTGACACAGAAGCGTATTATGCTGCTGGTAGTGAAAGGCTGCTGGTAAAAACTTGACCTCTGGAAGGTCACAGCCTCGTTACCCTCAGGCAGATGGAGCCCAGTTTCCACCAAGGCAGGACCATCAGCAGGGCAATTACAGCAGCTGGTGGAGACCAGCTGAGAAAGAGGCTGTCAGCATCTAAGTAGGCCACAACCAGGCCACTCAACCACGCTGTGAATTGTACATCACTGACAGAGCCACTTCCCAGTTGCCACTCGGGAAATCCCATGAAAGTTTAGGGATGCTTTAGGAACAGAAATGGAAGAGTCGCAGGTCACACACAGCCATATGCCATCAAGGAGCTCACAGAAATGTTAGTCTCTGTGGCCCTGAGCCACACCGATTGAATCCAACACCTGTCCTTCCTCAAGAGGCCAGCGCAAATCCGAGAACACTAGACCGGACAAGAAGGCTATTCATCAACGCATCGTGGATGGTTAACCCCAGCACACACGTTTGCGGAGCCTTGTTAATCTTGTGGGAAGAGAATTCGCTTTCCCACCCGGGAGCGACAGGAAAGGGGTAGTTCAGAGAACTCACGCGATCCTTGGCTCTTGCCCCCAACAAAAAGAGCCATCTGCAAGGTCCTTTGTCACCATCCCAAGTTCTTTCTGGTCTCCTCGCTGCACACCCACGGAGTGACCTTCCCAGTTTCATGTTTGATGAATATCCACAAAGCCCCGAGCCGCAAAGAAGGACGCCCGAAGCACCCGGCTCCGTGCTCAGCACCGAGGTGTTGCGCGGAGCAGCCGCTGCTCATAACTCACCTGTCAGCTTTTATTACAGCCCGCTGGAGTGAAGAGCGAGTGCTGGGAGGGGCGCTTGACCAAGAAAATTAAAAGCAATTTAGCCCTAATCTAGTAAACCGGGGGGGGGGGGGGGAAGGGCAGGCCTCCAGGCTGTTTGATTTGCTGATTTAACCCCATGCAGATGGTTAAATGGTAGGGATAATCATTTTTTAGTGGAATTTAAACAAACAAACCCTGAAACTGGCATTTCTTCTGCAGTATAGGGAATTCACTCAACAATTTTTACATATTTCATTTTATTTGCGACTAGTTAGTATTCAAATGTAACCCTAATTTCAGGTTTTACAGAAGTTTTAATAACTGAAATTTGGAGAAAAAAATAATTAGTCGCGCTGATGAGCCTGAGGGTGCACTTTGAAAGTTGGCCAGCAGGTGGCAGTGTCAGACAAAGGGTTTTGTAATCTCCTGGTTTTGTTTTGTTTTTTCCCCCCTTCCCCCGCAGCAAATTCAAGTTTAAAAAATAGTCATCGCTTATTTCTTACTGCTGCAGAGGCAGCCGGTTTCAACCCTTTGGAAAAGAAAAAGAAAATGATTGTTTTAAACCTATTCACTAAATATCCCAAATTGATTTCAATAAGTCTGTTATAATTACAGATTATACTTATAATATATATTACAATTGTAATTACAGATTAATTTTAGATGACTTTTTACCGATGGTAATAGTTTCATTTTTAAGTGTGTGTGTGTGTGTGTGTGCAGGCCAGAATTCGAGTGTGTCTTCTAACACACTCTCCCCTCTCTCCAGCGCTTTTTGAGTCAGCCTCTCACTTAACTGGGGTGATTCAGCTGCTATCACGTGTGCACACAGCTCCAAGGGAATGAGTCTAGTGTGCTGCCTTTACAAGTACCTCGCGTTCTGAATACTCTTCATTAGAAATTGGGATACACGTCAGTGCAATAAAGACCCAGGCAGATTACGCTTCGTAACATGTTTAAAGTCAAGATTTCCCAGCCAGCTGTGCTGATGCACACCCGTAACTACATCGATTTTGAGGCTGACATTAGGGGATCTCTGTAAGTTCAAAATTAGCCTCGCGCGGGGACTTAGAGGCCAGCCCGGGCTATACAGTCAGATCCTATTTCATAAACAAAAAAACATGTCCCAAACAGAGCCTTCTCTTTTGCTCACGCTGCCTGATTGCTGATCCTTGCCCTGACGGCTGTTTCTAGGAATGGATCCTGGGCACGTGCGAGGCTCAGGTGTAGATGAGACCTTTTAGGGCACCACAGCGGGAAGAGTTCTCCAATCATTAACCATAACCCAGTGTAATGGTTCAAGTCCCTGGGAACTGAATAAAGTGTGTAATCCACTTTGGAACTGGGCTCTGTTCCCTGGAAAGGTCAAGTGGTTATTAGGGTTCTCGGATATACGACAGCCAGTTCATTCCAGGGAAGACAGAGTAGCTTCCACACAGGTTATTTTTCCAAACACTTACATAAAGCTGACCATGGCCAGACATTATTTTGTGTGATTTTAGCAGTCTTTAAAGTGCACATGTTTCTCAGCTCATCTTACTTTTTTTTTTTTAGTTTAAAATACAAAAGCAATAGATGTACAGAATTCCCCCATGAAGCAACACAGCTGTAGTGTGAACCTGGGAAGGACCTCCTCCCAGGATGCCAATCTACGGAGGTTCTGTGAAAAGGCTGTATATGGCTGGAAAGGGCTGAAAGAATAAGTGGGGAGGGGGAGAGAACATTTATATTTATTCAATACTTTTTTCCTAAACAAAGTTTCGAGAGGCAGTCCAGGTTGGCCTTAAATTTATCCTTAGCTGAGAGGATAGCTGTGCGCCACCCCGCCTGGCTAGTAAGACTTCATGCCTCTTCGAGTTTGTTTATTTGATTATTTATCATCTTTTACGTGGCTTTGTGGCGCTAGAGATTGTCGAAGGATATTTGGTCCCATTGTTATCCCCGAAACTGTGAACGGTAAAACCCTGTTTCTTTGGTGTGGTTGAGCCCTATCACACACCTTTAATCCAAGAACTTTCTGAGTATTGTACACAGGTGATGATGGTGTGGTTCACCCAGCCCTAGCACACACCTTTAATCCAAGAGGTCTCTGTATACCGGATCTAATAAAGTTAACCCTAGATCAAGAGGCAGAGCTAGAAACCAGTTGACAGAGATTAAAGAGTAGGAGGGACCTTGCATTGAGGGGTATTTAAGACAGTGTAGAGAAGAAAAAGCTATTCTCTCAAGTTCTGGCTTTAGCTTAGGCTTCAGCTCCTAGGTTCGCTGGCTTTTTGGGCTGTGAGCTAGCAAGCCTTTGGCCTTGGGTTTTTTTGGCCTTTTCCTCCTGGGCTGTCAGCTGAGCTAGTGAGCCTTTTGGGTATTTTTCCATCCTTACCTGAGCTGAGAAAGAAGGTCAGCTGGGTGCTTTCTCTGCCTCTCTGAGCTAGCAGGTTTTCACCCCAGCATCTGGCGCCTGAGTTTTTGTTGGTGAATTAGAACAGCTGGGGTTTTCCTTCATTAAAGCAACAAGAGACAGAACCCAAAGCCATCTGCAGAGTAGGTGAACATTCTGTCACTAAGCCACATCCCTGGGCCCGAGTCTGTTTTCACTTAACAATAAATGTCTGCCCCATTCGTATGCACTAGTGCTCTCACTTACACACGTTCCTAGCACCTTTGGAGTTTATCTACTCCGGTCCTCTTCCGCAAGAAGAAAGGAGAGGGGCGGGGAGCATCATTCACCGACTTCAGATCTGCCTTTGTTGATCTGACCCTGAGGAGCACTGTGTCCCGATAGCGCTCAGGCTGAAACCTTCCAAACACCTAACAGACTTACAACCCCGGGCTTCCAACCTGAGGCCACATCACACCAAAATCACCACCTTTGGTTCAGAGGCTTGGCCACACAGCAGAAAGGAGAGTGACCTGAGGGACATCCGTTTCCCCGGTGGGTAGCTGAGCAGTCTCATTGCCTCTTCCCCCTCCTCTCCCAGGATAGTAACTCACTGGCAGGAAAAGCCAAAGCTCATTTCGCCACCCCAGGGCATTATCAGGATTTAGGCTTCCTGCAATTCTCACTGCTTCCTCCCCACACCCAATGGACTTCCTGCAGTGCCCAAGGTCAGGGCAGGCGACAGCTAATGCTCCTTCCTGCTGCTGTCCCCATTTCCCAGGAGCCAGCCACAAGTGCCCCCATGCTGTGTGTGAGGCTAGCTCTAGGAGGCGACAGCAGTGTCTCCAGGGAGCTCCATCTCCATCAAGTCCCTACAGCTGGCAGGCTGCTGGCTTGTCTCCCTTAGACTCAACACCATCAACACTTCCTGTGTGACAGTCCTCATAGGCACACCAGTGACTTCAGGGCTGGGACTGATAACAGACGTTCTGTCACTCATTAGCAAGTTGGTAGGGAGTGCGGAACAGAGCGCGTCATGATTAACTTTCAAATATTAAACCATTGAAAATATTGTGCTTTTTTTTTAAGACACTAAAATGCCTTTGTAGAAGGGATAAAATACCTGACGGAAGTGACTTAACGGGGAAAAAATTTACTTTGGCTCGCTGTCGGAGGGGGTACAGTCTAGCACAGCAGGGAAGACATGGCAGAGGGAAGGTAGGACTCCGCCTGTTAAATCTTCCCTGGATCAGAAAGCAGAGAGAGAGAGAGAGAGAGAGAGAGAGAGAGAGAGAGAGAGAGAAAGAGAGAGAGAGAGATGCAGCAAAAGCTGGCAAGGACAAACCCTCCTCCTATCAGCATCTCTGATGACCCTTCCTCCAGTTAGGTGTCAACTCCTAAAGTTTCTACAGCCGCCCCAAACAGAGGCCCCACCAGGGACCAACAGTTGAAACACATGAAACTACAGGAGGCCCTTTCCATTCAAAGCACACCATCCTTACTTTATGAAGTATAATGGCCAGGATAAATAACATGCATCGTGTACTTAACATTCGCACCCAACATTTTCACATCACACTGCAGATACAGGAAATTTGCATAACTGGTCCAGACACAAAGGCCGGGGAAATCTGACACTGAGTTGCAGCTTCCATGACCTAATTCTTGTAGCGTCCCTACCTCTTGCTCCAGAGAAAATTGCTCCTACCTGTTCACTGCTGCTCTGCTCATAATAATCAAAAACTGGAAACACCCAGCTCCATCAGCTAAAGAATGGATAATGAAAACGTGTTGCGTTTACACAATAGAGTATTATTCAGCTGTTAAAAATGAAATTATGACACTTTCAGGTAAATGGATGGAACAGGTAACCTAGATCCAAGGATAAACGTTGCTTGTTCCCCCCCCCCCTTTTTTTAAATTCAGTTTATTTACTTTACAACCCAGGGCGTCCCCTCCCTACTTTCCTCCCAGCCCTCCTCTCCCTCTTCCCCCCTCGCCTTTCCTCTCTCCCCCAAGAAAAGGGGAGCCAACCCTCCCCTGTATCAACCCTCCCCAGCACATCAAGTCACATCAGGACTGAGCATGTCCTCATCTCCTGAGGCCACACAACTCTGCACTGCCAGGGGGAAGTGATCCAAAAGCAGGCAATAGAGTTCATGTTAGGAACATCGCCCACCCCTTCCACCCACCAGGCAACCCGCAGGAAGACTAGGTCACCTGCTGGCTACGTGCATGCCAGGGGCCTAGGTCCAGGCCATGCATGCTCTTTAGCTCCCATGTTCTGTAAGCCCCCCTGTGTGTCTGGGTTAGCTGTCACTTTGGTCTTCTTATGAGGTTCTTGTCCCCCTTCGGGTCCTTCCATCTTTTCCCCAGCACTTCCACAGGACCCCTGGAGCTCTGCCCCATGCTTGGCTGCAAATCCCAGCATCTGTTTCCATCCACTGCTAGCTGGAGTCTCCCAGACTAGGCAAGTTAGGCTCCTGTCTGCAAGCAAGCAGAGCAGAGCATCCTTAATAGTGTCAGGGGCTGGCTCTCCACTGTGGGGTGGGTCTCAGGTGGGGCCAATTAGTGGTTGGACATTCCCTCAGCCTTTGTTCCCTCTTTATTCCTGCATGTTCTCCCTTACACATGGATGGTAGCTCTTATGCTTTAGATATGTGGGTTTCATTTAGAATAACCACAGAAGTTAGGGAGCTAGTAAGGGATGGGACGGAGGCTGGGGGAGAAGAGTCTTCCAAGAAAGGGAAAATAGAATATAGTGTTACAAAGGGGAAACTAGAAGAGGAAGATTAAATAGGAAGGGAATGAAAACACACAGTAGAGGAGGAAATATATGGAGTAATAACTAACATTAAAGGGCCTTTGGAAAATCTACTACTGTGGAAGATTCGTATATATACGTATGTACATAAAAGGAATCTAAATGCAGTCGCCATATAATGGGGAGACAATGCTCCAAATAGACAAGTTTGTGAAGGTTTCCTGTAACAAAGAAAAGCTCTTAAATTTCCTCAACAACATTACCGAGTCTTTATAGATAAGAAATCACCTTTCCCTACCCACTGACTTTTTTTTCCAGATGTCTGACACACTGCCAGGCACAGAGAGGCTCTCTGTAAAGATTCAGACTTGCTCCATAGCGGTAATAATTGTGGATACTTCAATCTTACGTGTGTGTACATATGCCTAAGAGTATGTGTAGGCACCACTTGAGTACGAGAGCCCTCAAGCATTGAATCCCTTGGAGCTGAAGTTGTGTATGGTTATGGGTCACAGTGTGCGTGCTGGGCTAGGTGTTTAGCACAGGGATGTTCCTGTCTCCACCTCCCATCTTGCCATTGTAGGGAATCACAAGAATGAGAACCTGAGTCTAATCCCCAGAAGCCATGTCCAAAAGGCAAATGGTAATCTCAGTGCTAGGGGAGCAGAGAGAGGTGGATCCCAGGGGCACACTGGTCAGCCAGATTAGACTGCTCGTCAAGTTCTAGGCCAGGGACAGACCCTCTACCAAAAGGGTGAGATAGAGCTAAAGAGATGACTAATGGGTGAAATGCCTGCTTCAAAGCCTAAGGACTGCAATTCGAATCCCCATAGCCATAGAAAAGCCAGGCAGGCATGGAGGCCATATGCCATCCCAGCATTCCGGAGGCAGAGACACGCAGTCCCTGGGCCAAACTAAACTGGTAAGACTGGCTGAATCTCCAAGCTTCGGGTTGAGTGAGAGGCCCTGCCTCAGTGACGAAGAGGAGAGGAACTGAGGAAGACATCCAACACCAGCTTTGCGTGTGCACGCATTTGCATTCGAACCTGCACACACATCCACACCTATACACGTGCGAAACAGATCACACACACAGACACAGATGAAAGGGTGGATGGTATCAAACAGCATAGGTTGGTCTCTCGCCTCCACACAAACACACACACAGACACACAAAGACAGACAGAGAGAGAGAGACAAAATTTGACATTGCATTATATCAAAGGCTGAAAGACACAGATATGTAAGAGAGTAGCGTATGGGTTGATACGGGGTGGGGGTTTCCCCTTTTCCGAGGAGAAGGGGAGACGGGAAAGGGGTTAGAGGGTGAGAGTGTGGGAATGGGAGGAGAGGAGGGAGAGGGCTAAGTCTGGAATGTAAAGTGAGTAAATAAACACATTTAATAAAGAATAATGAAAAAGAGACAGTGGCGTGCTCAGTTCTAAACAAGAGAGGCATCTCATACCTCCTCCCTCCAAGGCACAGGGATTATTGCAGAAGAGGAGGCAGGAAGATTGCGAAAGTCAGGCATCATGGAGGACTGCTGTTGAACAGTCACAACAGGGCCACCATACACGTGAAGTCAGAGCGGCAGCCTCAGCTGCATGCAGAAGATCTGTACAAGATCACGCCAGTCAAACTGTCACAGTGAATAGGGGAGAGGCTTATGAACTTCCACCCCTGGCTATGGAGTTTGGCAATTAATGGCTTTGGGGAAAGGGAGAGTGTCTGTTTTCAGGCAGGGTCCCACGCTGCGGTGGATGATCCTGTACCCATGCCCATACTGGTAGCACTAAGTGTGTCCAGTGGGTTTTAAAAAGAAGAGTACATGCCATTGGGAGAGAAAAGTGGGGTGGGATGTAAGAGGAGTTTCGGAGAGGGGAGTAGGGTGTGAATTTGATCAAAACACATTATACACAAATATGAATTTTTTTTCAAATATTTAAATGGACATTGTTTTCTTACAGAGTCCTTAGCCTCCTCAGAGGACACTTTTATTAAAGTGTGAGGCGTTAGGGATGGAGGAGATAACTCGGCTGGTTAAAGTGCTCGAAATTACAACCACAGAGACCCGAGTTTCAGCCTCAGGACCCACGTGCAAGAGTTAGGTGTGGTGGCACTGAATGGCAATCCCAGGACTGGTATTCCCAGGTCAGCCAGACCTCTGGGGATCACTGACCAGCCAGTCTAGCCGTCTAGCCTGCCTGGCAAGTTCCGGGCCACTGACAGTGCTAGCACACAGGCCATCCCACCGGCCTAGCAGCTGCGCAGGTCATCGCCTGCACCACACCAGCCATGCCAGGCCAGGGTATGTGCTGCAGATAAAAGGGCAGCCAGCCACCCCAGCTCTCCCCATGCTCTCTGCCCCCCTTGCTCTCTGCCTTTCCTCTCTCTGCTCTCTGCAATCTCTCTCTCTCCCTGTGGTCCCCATATTTCTGCCCTCATGGCTTTCTCTCTGCTCCCTGCCGGTCTGTTTGTCTACATGTCTCTTTGTTGTTCCTCTAGCATATTTATTACAGACAAGGACTTGGAGGCAGCAGCAATATTTGTGTTACCTTC
This sequence comes from Psammomys obesus, assembly GCF_907164565.1. NCBI lineage: Eukaryota > Metazoa > Chordata > Mammalia > Rodentia > Muridae > Psammomys > Psammomys obesus. The sequence continues at coordinate 16,155,547 of NW_026596101.1, forward strand.
TAACCATGTACTTAAGCTTATAGTAAGCTTGTTCCATAAATTTTACTGAAAGAAAGAGTTACTAAACAGATGACTTTATAGTAGAAAAAGAAATGACTTCACATAGCCACAACTCTGGCTCTGGAATCACCCATTTACTACGTGAGCTGGGCTGTTAACTCGCCTTCTTTCTGTAAAGTTGGAATGAGGGTGGACTCTACCCAAGAGATGGGGGACTTGAGCGATGAAATGTGTACAAAGAACTTAGTGCTGTACCTGAATTAGACTTAGTGTCCAATAAAAGTTAGTTACTCGGCACAGAAAACCACCATTTGACACGAACTAACAGGAAAAAGATGCCTGGCGGGACTCAGCTCGTGGGCACCAGTGCCAAGTTTTCCTAAACTGTCGACACGCTCTCCCAGCTTGGAAGCTCACAAACGTTCAGAAAGCGTAGCCATTTTCTATTCCCCATCAAGGCAGTGAAAATAAATGTGAGGATCAATTACCTTCCTGAGGTGCTTGTATCCCTGCTCAGTCATTGCGTCTGGATTCACCATAACAATAAAACATGCAAATGGTAGGTCTGTTGATTCTTAATCGGAGGCTATGGCCAGACATTTTCAATTTGGCTTCATTTGCATCCATTTAGATAATGGTGGTGGTACCCACAGATCTTTTCTGCTCCCTTCTGCCTTTTATTCAAGATTCTGGCCTGGAGGTGCTTTTTAGAGACCACACTGATAGATTAATTCTCTCATTACTGCTGCCCTGGAGTCCCTGGGGCAGCCAGAGCACATATTAACTTTTGCCTTCGATGCTGCACAAACACCAGATTGGGAAATGGTGAATAACTCACTCTGGCTGCAAACGTAAGGGAAATTTATGAAGCTAGAAAGGAAAAGCTGCAACGAGCCGGGCAGTGATGTAGCTTCCAATTTCCAACAACAAGCTATCCACAAATTAAGGTCACTTCCTCTGGTTGGAGGCATGACTCCACCGGAAGAGAGAAGAGTCTGTCTTACTTGTCCCCACCCACACTCCGTTGTCATTTGATAATTCCACGCTGGACGTGAGAGAGAACGGGACAAACCTGAGACCTGCGGAGCCCTGCAGGCCACTTAAGCCAAAGTCGGTTTGAGCTTTGCTTTTTTGTTTTTGTTTTAATAGGTAACAGAAAAAAAAAATGGTACGTTTTTAGCTTTTTGAGCAGACTGGAGACTTGTAACCGGCATCACAAATTCCCTTGGAAAAAAAATTGATGGGTGCTACCCACAAAAATGGGGGTAAACATACACACATATGTCCACAGGTTCTAGGGATTTCATGTCTATTTGATGGGGAATTCATTGGAGTCTCTTTATTTTTGCTCTCTCGGCAAGAGAAACTTAAATTGGTTTCTAAGACCACGTCTCTGTCTGCCGTTCACCCGTCCACATTTATGGAACTGCTACTGTGTTCAAGCACTATGCCAGGTCTTGGAACTACAAAAGCACATAAATCCATCACCCCAACTTGGGCTACGTTTGTATTTGGACTATTTAAAGATCTTGTTGGATTTTTACTGTTGATAATTGCCTACAGACATATTAAAATATACTGAGGACGTAGAAGAGAAAGCACTGCAAAGTCTGGCTCAGGAAGTCAGGGATGGTGTGACAGAGGAAGTGACATTTGAGCATTGTGTTCAAGATGTGCGTACGCTATCCATGTTTCCCTGTTTATGGAGGCACCCGTGACAGCCGCTTACTCATGGAATCTGCCTAGGTGCCTGTGAACAGATGAGGGGATAAAGAATATGCGGTGAATATGACAACGGAATTTCATTCTCCACAGAGAGGAAGAATGAAACTGTATTGCTTACAGGAAAATAGCTTGAGAGGCTCACATTGCTGAGAATAAGCCAGACTCAGAAAAAGATAACTTTTTTTTCTTATTTGTGAATCCTATATTCTATACAGACACATCAAATCACATAAATATGTTACGAAAGAAGAAAGGAGGTGGGGGTGAGGGTGATTAGCAGAAGGGGAAAAGGCGGGATAAGAGGAAAGGTGTGTATGCTAACATGGTCAAAGTACACTAGAAACTTGAAAGAAACCATCCAGCACTATGTGCAAGGAACATGTGACAGTTCAAGATGAGTAAACAGAGAGATGTGTAAATCCACCAGGGGTGGGGGCTGTGACAGAGTTCCTGGCAAAGAGGACAGCAACGACAAGGGGTAGGTTTGGAGCATGGTTGGCCCTAGGGTCCTTCTAGGATTTTAAAGTCTGCAACTGCTCAAGTCCATTGTGTGACATGTCTCCATGTCTTCACATAGCAAATGCACATCCTCCTGCATACTTTAACTCACCCCCAGGTTTGTTTATCATCCTTTGTGTGAGGTAAGTGTTACATAAATACTTGCTTTACAGTATTATTGGGGAATAATGACAAGAAACATGTCTGGACATACTGAGTCCCCATGTAAACTTTTCAACAGTAATGCTGGTGAGGTGTGGGATTGTAGCTCAGATGGTAGAATCCTTTCCTAGCATGCACAGGCCCTTGGTTCAATCATTAGCACTGCATAAACTGGTCATAATGGCATATATCTATCATTCTAGCTCTGAAGAAATGGGGGTGGGAGGATGAGAGGTTCAAAGCCATCCTTAGCTATGCAGTGAGTTCAAAGCCAGCCTGGACTGCATAAGACTCTGTATTTAAAACAACAACAGTTGCTAAAATGATCTTTATAAATAGTATATATCATTCAGGAATGTGGAATGTGCAGTGCAGAGCCCAAAGATGCAGGAGGCTGACTGGAGCAAGATGTACCCCTCTCTGGAGCAATCTAGGGGGGAAGATGAAAATCAGACAGAATCTGAGAGCTTCTGAGTCATGTTTCCACGAAACCTGGCCTTTTCCTGTAGGTAACAGGAAATTGCCAGGGGATTTGAAGCATGGAAGGAACGAAAAATTCATATTTCTGTTGCACAAAGGCAGTGTTACAACTCTGCAGGAATAACAAGCCCAAGTCTTTCTAATATCAATGCACATGCTACTGTGCTTCATGTTCCATTGTTACAGAGACACATGAACACACACACACACACACACACACACACACACACACACACACACACCTCTTAAATGAGTTTTCAGACAACTTAGAGAGCCCAGTGGGACAGGAAGGGTATTTTTAGAGTAAAGTAAGCACTGCCTGGTCCCCAGTGGGGATGGACTGGCAATGTTAACAGACAATGACGTAAGTTGCACAAATCTAACCAAGAAAAGCAGCTGCCCCTTTGAATTCATTGCCAATAGTGTTTTACGCTAGCTCACAACGTTTCATCTCTCTGGAAAACACAGAAATGAGTTTATTACAATAACCGTAGAGTCATTCCTTAAGGGGGTGGTGATGATGGTGGACAAGGCAAGAGGAGGGGATGCTGCCCAAAGTGATTGGGGATAGCTTGGCATGGAGGTGAGCACCTGTAATCCCAGCATTTGGGAGGCTGCGACACAAGGATAGCCTTAGGTTGCCTGGAGTTCAAGGTCAGCCTGGGCAATATGGTGAATTCTAGGCTTTTCTGAGATAAAGTCAGACCCTGTTCCAAAAAAAAAAAAAAAAAAAAAGTGTAAAACCAAAATTTCTTCTGGAAAAATGTAAATTTACTCCCAAAGTACAGAACATATTCAGTCTGTTTGTCTGTTTGTTCATTCTTTTTTTTCTTTTCTTTCTGTCTTTCTTTCCTTTTTTTTTTTTGAGAGTCTCACGGTGTGACTCTGATTGTCCTGGAACTTGCTACATAAACCAGTCTGTCCTTAAATTTACGCTCACAAAGATCTACCTGTTTCTGCCTTCCATAGCAGCAGAGATTCTGCTGAGATTAAGGTGTGTGCTACCAGTATTCCTGCCTCACCAAGGTTTCTAAAGGGCACCAAAGTGCTGATTTCACTATATCGATATATGCTTAAATATGCATAGATTAAGTGGATATATGGTATGACCAAAAGGGTGGGGTAACAGGAGGGGCGGGGCAGTAGTAGGTGTGAGGGTTTGAACAGCCATTATCACTGGGGTTGCCTAAGACTGTTGAATATACAGACATTTGCATTACAATTTATAACTAACAAAACTACAGTTATGCAGTAGGAACAAAAGCAGTTTTATAGCTGGGGTTCACCACAACATAAGGGACTGTATTAAAGGTCACCGCATTAGGAAGGTTGAGAAACACTGATCTAGAAAGAAGGATAGATTCCACAAAGGCATTAATTGTCTCCAACTCTTCCTCCTCTGCCTCTCTTTTTATCCTTCCTCTTCCTCTTTTCTATCTTCTTCCTTCTTCTCTTTCATATACTCTTGTCCTCTCTTTCTTTTCTCTCCTTTTTCCCCTCTTCTTTCTTTTTTGCTTCTTCCCTCTTCTCTTTCTCCCTTTCTCCCTCCAGACACACCTTTTCCCCACATGAATTTGTTCCCCTATGTAGCCAAAGACTTGAAAGTTGGATCTATTCATACCTAGATTCTGATTCCAGCTGGATCCTGGACAAGTTATTAATAGTTCACCTTACTCAGCTTTAATGTAAGGGGAAACAATCACCTCTATCCATTAGGATTGTTCTAGGAAGTGAACAGAGAATATCAGTATACAACATATATGTGTATGTGTATATGTGTGTGTGTATTATTTCTAATGTAAAATCGAACGATGGAACAGAATTCTATATTGTAGAAACAATATAGTTCATAGTGTGATTTATTATCTACTTCATCTCCTTTAATTTTCTTAGGTAACATGAAGAACTATTACTCAAATTCCTATATGGTGAGCCGTATGGACCTAAGGATTTGTTTTCCTGAGGGGTAGGGGCAGAAGAAGAGATGGGCATGGATTCCCCACAAAATGCACATCTCCAGCTCCCTCAAGACATTTTAACACATGTCTGTTTGCAACAGAGTGTCACTGACTGGATAGCTTATAAATAGTAGAGATTTATTCGGCATAAGAAGCTGACTCTGGTATCTGACATGGCCCTTCACACTATGCACCTGATAACAACCAACTCCTGTGACAAGGGAACCTTTCCCACAGTAACAGCACTAATCCATTCATGACCCCACACCCTCTTATTTGGTATGAGTCCCAACACTACCGCTTTAGTCCATTTTGAACACTGTGACCATCTGGGAACCATCACATGCCCAACAATCTCTGAACTGTCAAACAAAATGCAGTCATTTCAACGCTGAAACGGCACATCACGGAGCTTCCTGCTTTCAGTCGGAGTTGCCACAGCTCTGCCATTTCAAAGGGAATCTTGACAGCGTGACTAGGAAAACAAAATTCATGGGAGCCTTGTGAAACTAAGTGGCTTGGTCTTGTTGACCACATCAGTAACAGCTTGCTCCATGAGAACGAGGCGCACGCCAGCCTCTGTCTCAAGCACTTCATACACATTAGTTTATTCTCCCCTTAGAAGACATAAATATGATACTCGCTTGTCTTTAACACATGAAGAAATGGAGCATGTTTCCTCATTGTAAAATAGGGATGCTACCGTTTCCTGGTGAACATCAGAGACACGGTGGGTGAAATAGCACTACAGAGAGTATGACTTGGATAAAAAATTTAGAATAGAATTAACATCTCATGGCCACACATGCTAATCACAAAGGTCAGGCTATGCCACAGCCTCACCTTGTAGGCCCCAGAATCTTCTAAAGTCAACAGTCACATTTTTTTTGTTGTTGTTTGTTTTGTTGTTATTGTGTTTTGAGTTTTTGTTGTTGTTATTGTTTGTTTTGTTGTTGTTGTGTTTTGAGTTTTTGTTGTTGTTGTT
>NW_026596101.1:16161364-16177620 GCF_907164565.1 Psammomys obesus
TTGAGTTTTTGTTGTTGTTGTTTGTTTTGTTGTTGTTGTGTTTTGAGACAGGGTTTCTCTGTGTTTAGCCTTGGCAGTCTTAGGAGCTTTGTAGACTGTAGATGAGGTTGGTCTTGCACTCACAGAGATCCACCTGCCTCTGCCCCTCTGAGAGATCTGGAATTACAGGCAGGCATGTGCCACTGTTCTCTGCACAGTCAAGTTCTGCACATTTCTCTTCTTTTCAAATGAGGAAATCTCTTTCTAGACAAAAAGAGCTCTCTTTATCTTAGCAAGTGATTAAGGAGGGTGTGAATTTTACAGAAAGAGCAATTTTTTTCTGAGAAAACTAAATATTTAATTACCAAAGTGTCACATGATCACCCCCCCCCACGCCATTGTCAATCACAGAAGGGCAGTGACAGACATTTCACTGGTTAGTTTTCCTGTCATTTAGTCAGATCAGAGGGCCACATAAATTCCATTTTGTCTCCATTTCAGAACCAGGCCTGACTTTAAAAGAATCATCAGCCCCAGGAACTAGGCCATAGGTCACCAATTCCAGGAACAAGACCATAAAATCTCCTACTCGAAGAACAGCCTGGAGATAACCACAAGAATGGAAAACTAACTTGTCTCATCCTGTGGTTAAACATTCATGGCACAGGACTGCAGTCCGCTGACCACCCGGACAGAGCAATCATGAATCGACCCTTGTAACTTCCCCGGCACCCACCAACGAGATTTTAGGTTACCTAACCCTTGCTAGAAGTCCCTTAGTTTCCTATAAAAGGGCCTGTGCACCTTCGTCTAGAGTCACCATTTTTTAAAATGGTTTGATGCATGCAAGTTTTCGCAAAATAAAACACTCTTGACAATCGCATGTGTGAGTGTTGAGGTTTCCGGGCGGTGATTTCGGACTTCACACAGTCACACTGGAGTTGCCTGGCAGCCTCTTGTTCTGTATTGTATTTTTCACTTAACTGTTATTACCTCACTGAAAGTCATCCTAATTAATAATTAGCTAACTAAACTCCATATGAACACACCATGCTATTTTATATCGGCACAGGTCAACTAACCGTAATCAGCTAACCAGCCCTCTATTGATGGGCATCATGCTATTTTTTCCTTTGCTGTGGTCCAAAATTTGGTGAGCCCCTTTGATGATTCATTCGAATACCTCTTAGGGGAAACTCTTAAGGGAAGCACATGAAATTCATAAATGAAAGAATATACACGTGTTAAAGCTCTATTCAGAATTACATTCTTAGTGTCTACACAACTGATTGTTCCAGTGTGAGAATAGGGGCCTTCTCGTTCTTTCCTGGTTTCTGGGGTACAAGAAAGAGTTGAAAGTGTGCATCTCGTAGATACAATTTTCCAAAGTAAACAAGGGCAGGGAACGGAGCCCCTCCCCCCTCCAGGGCTTACTGCCCGCCCCCTTTTGTCCTTCATTCACCTATGTAACGGCCAGATTCTGAAATACTGGTTCAGCCTCTGCAGACCCTCAGCCCCGGATCTCAGGTAACACAGCTGAGGGATCCTGTTGCAACAGCAGAAGGGATGTCTCCTGGCAGCGGAGGACATTTAAAACAAAAAAAGAACCCTTTTCAGCTTGGTGCTCTGAAATGACGTATGATTTTCTGAAGTTGTTGCTCTGCAGTGATTTATGTTTTTTTTCTCCGTAGTAGTTTCCTATGAAACAAACCAGGTAGCTGTTCTCAGACCCTGGTATCCTGGGCTCCTAACAAACCCCAGTCTTCAGATTGTGGTTGCAGCCCCACACAGCAGGGACTCTCTAACGCTAGGGCGCCTCCGGGGCAGAACACAGGTAGGTGAAGGAGGATCTCCTTACCATGACACAGGCAAAGCTGACCATTTGCAAAACAGCAGATGGAGCACCCGGGAAACAACTGGCCACAAAAGTGAATGTCCTCTCTCTGGGAGGGATGAAGAAGGCTTATTCTTCCAGACTAGGGCCTGTGTGAAATCACCTGCTATGAAAGGTCCCCTCAACTTCTGATTCCCAAACTCGCCTTCCCACATATTGGTCAATAAATTACTCAGCATCTAATGTGATGATGTGATTTTTTTTTCTTTCAGTTTATTTATATGGTGGATTACATTGATAGATTTTGTATACTGAACCATCCCTGCATGCCTGGGATGAAGCCTACTTGATTGTGGTGGATGATGTATTTAATGTATTCTTGGATTTGGTTTGTGAGTATTTTTTTTTTTTATACACAAGGGAAATTGTTCTTTGTTGAGTCTTTGTGTGGTTTTGGTATCAGGTTGACTGTGGTTTCATAGAATGAGTTTGGCAATGTTCCTTCTGTTTCTATTTTTTAGCATAGTTTGAAGAGTATTGGCATTAACTCCTCTTTGAAAGTCTGATAGAATTTTGTGCTAAAACCAGCTGGCCCTTGTTTACTTATTTATTTATTTGGTTGGTTGGTTGGGAGATTTTTGATAACTGTTTCTATTTCCTTAGGGGTTATAGGACTATTTAAACTGTTTACCTGATCTTGATTTAGCTTCAGTAAGTGAAATCTATCAAGAAAATCATCCATTTCTTTTAGGTTTTCTGATTTTGTGGAAATCAGGCTTTTGAAGTAAGACCAAATGATTCTTTGGATTTTGTCAAGGTCTTTTGTTATGTACCCCTTTTCATTTCTGATTTTGTTAATTTAGATACTGTCTCTCTGCCTTTAGTTAGTTTGGCTAGGAGTTTGTCTTTCTTGTTGAGTTTCTCAAAGAACCAGCTCTTGGTTTCATTGATTTTTTTTGTATTGTTTCCTGTTTCTAAGTTATTGACTTCAGCCCTGAATCTGATTATTTCCTGCCATCTACTCCTTGTGGGTGTGCTTGCTTCTTTTTGTTCTAGAGCTTTTAGGTGTGCTTTTAAATTGCTAGTACAAAAGTTCTCCAATTTCTTTATAAAGGCACTTAGTGCTATGAACTTTCTCCTTAATACTGCTTTCATTTTGTCCCATAGGTTTGAGTATGTTGTGCTTTATTTTTTATTGAATTCTAGAAAATCTTGAATTTCTTTCTTTATTTCTTCCCTGACCCAATGCTTATTGAGTAGGGAGTTGTTCAGTTTCCATGAGTTTGTAGGCTTTTTGTTGTTTCTGTTGTTGTTGAGTTCCAGCTTTAATCCATGGTGGTCTGGTAAGATACAAGGGGTTAATTTCAATCTTCTTGCATCTGTTGAGGCTTGCTTTGTGACCAAGTACATGGTCAGTTTTAGAGAAGGTTCTATGACATGCTAAGAAGAGTGTATATTTTTTTCCCAACCCAAGACCTACCCCATAGGAGAGAGCCAATCCCTGACACTAACAATGACACTCTGCTATGCTTGCAGACCAGAGCCTAGCATAGTTGTCTTCTGAGAGGCTCCATCCAGCAAAGGATCAAAATAGACACTGAGACTCATAGCCAAAGACTGAGCAGAGTAGGGGGCCTTGTGGAAGAGTTGGGCAAAGGACAGAAGGACCCAGGGTAGACAGGAGCTTCACAAGAAGACCAACAAAGCCAGCTAACCTGCGCTCAGGGGGTCCTGTGGGGAGACTGAAACACCAGCTAAGGACCATGCAAGGACTGGATCTAGGCCCCCTATACATATATACCTGTTGGGCAATTTGGGTCTTCTTGTGGGTTCCCTAGTAAGGGAGTGGGAGCTCTTTCGGACATGGACTCTATTGCACGCTTTTTGATCATTTCCCCCTAATATGGTTGTCTTGTCAGGGCACTGTGAAAGAGGATGTGCTCAGTCCTAAGGCAACTTGAAGTGCTAGGGTAGGTTATCAGGGGGACTCCCTTTTCCTGAGCTGTAGGGGAGGGGGAAAGAAGGAAGGAGGGTGAGACCAGGAGGAGAGGAGGATGGGGACTACTATTGGGATGTAGAGTGGACAACTAAATAAATAAAGTTAAAAGTAAGTAAGTAAGTAAATAAATAAATAATTCAGGACTTCCAAACATCTTCACTTCCAAAGGGTAGTGACTGGACTGGTGTTTTCTGGGGGAGAAGCATCTGCTTGGCCTTTTTAAAGGATACCAACCTGTGTTGTTCAGATCAAACATGTAATAATAATGCCAAAAGATCCAGCTAGCAGAACATGTGGAACAATCCATTATTATTAAAACTATTTCATTCTTTAAAAAAAAAATGTCCTCTTTCTTCCTATTGTTGGTAGTTCCCGCTCCTTCCTGGTACCAAATGGTTTATGATCACCAGTTAGAAATCAGCAGTTCTCCCACCCTCCTCAGCTGCCTGTGAGTTTTGAATGTGCGTGTGAGGATGCCGTGCATTAATATGAGTCAAAATATTTTAGTAACAAGTTTTGGTGGCTCCAGTTAAAAATAAACCCGTTCAGACTGGGGAGACCCTTAGAGGGTGGAGAGCTTGCTGCATAAGTGTGAGGACCTATCTGAGTCTGGGACCCTGGAATCCACGCACAGCTGGACCCAGCGGAGCAGGTGTGTGACCTCAGCTCTGCTATAGCCAGGTGCGAGGTGGAGACGGGAGAATCTCTGAAGCCGGGGGGCCAGCTAGCCTGGTGGTTGGAACTTTCCTAGACAATGCTAGCATTTAGATTTTTAAACCAAACTTCAATCTCTCTCTCTCTTTATCTATCTATCTATCTATCTATCTATCTATCTATCTATCTATCTATCCATCTAACCAACTATGTATCTATCTGCTTATATATTGGCAGAATCTCAAGAAGAACTATGTTATCAGGCTGGCCTTGAACTAGAGGCAATCCTCCTTCCTCAGGCCTTTAAAGTGCTAGGCCTGAGCCACAACAACCATGTTAACCTTTTTACTGACCGTGACGTTTTTATGGGACAGCAGACTCCATCCATTGACTGTACTTTTGCCACAGAGCTTCCCCACACAACAGCACGCCCTTAATGTTGCCTGAGTTTTATGTTGTTCCTGTAATTTGCTAATGAGATATATGATAGTGTATTTTTAAAATGCGGATCTTCGTAGATATAGATAAACATAGTTGGCCTATAATAAAGAGAAAAGCAGCACCATGGGATGTGATCTTAGTGTACCCTAAATCTTAGTAATACCTTAAAATTTTGACTCAATTTTCAGATTCCTCACCCTGGGGCGCACACAATACCCAGGTGAACTCTAGGGATGGGGGCAAAGAATGTTTCCTACGTGACATGCTCTGCTCACTGCATTTTAGTTTCGTATTGCACTCTAGTCACACCTGCCTTTTGGTGTTTTGACATGGCTATAAGAACTCAGTGGCACTTAAAATGATACAAATGCTAAGAATCAGGAAAAATTGATCTTCAAATTATGGATTTTTCGAAGTGATGGATTAAGTGATGTGACAAATGAGACAGCCATGAATTTTGAGGTTGAAAGGTAGCAATAATATTTTATTACCAATAAAAACATAACGTGTCGGCTGTTAATATATTTTCATTCTGGCCAAGTCCTTAGTGGTTTATGTGATTCTTCCAAGCTTCTCCGTCAGGATAAATACTATGACAAGCTTCTAGAAATCTGCAATGATGATCTCCTAATGAAAAAAAAAAAAACATGGGCAGGGAAACTCAAGTCGTAGAATATGGAAAGCAACAGGCAGCCCATCTCTTGCAATTTCACCACAGAAGCATGTTTTCATCCCACTCTGGGTTTCCATCACGTCTGTGTTCACAGGTTGCCATGGGAAGGGTTTCCAGAGAAGGACGCAAACACCCTTCACCCTGCTCCTTCCAGGTGATATTTCAAGGCAAGCTAAGGCACTTTGCATCTGTAGAGCACTTTACAGTTCCAAGCACATTCACTTATCTCGTTTGGACCTCACAAAAGGAATAAGTATTTTGGTAGTTCTTAACAGCTCAGTTCTATCAGAGGAGAAATGTTAGGCCCAGATACACTCATCCAAAGTAACAGGAGAAATGTAACATAGATAATGCATGGCACACTGTAGCTTTGAGGGGCAGAAGCCGCTTGTCCTATGATAAGTTTCCATTGCTATAAAGACATCATGAGCAGAAACAACTTGGGGAAGAAAGGGTTTCTTTCAGCTTACAACTCTTAGGCCATACTTCATCACTGATGGAAATCAAGGCAGGAACCCAGAGACAGGAACTAAAGCAGAGGCCATAGAGAAATGTTACTTATTGACATTCTCAGTTTGCTTTATCATACATTCCAGAACCATTTGTCCAAGGGTGGCACTATCCACAGTGGGCTGGGCCCTTTCACATCAGTCATTGATGAAGACAATTCCCCATAGGCTTACCTACAAGTGATCTGATGGAGGTCTTTTTTTCAGTTGAGGTTCATCTTCCAAGATAACAATTGTGCGATGTTGACAAAAACAAAAACAAAACAAAACAAAAAAACCTTGAAATACCTACAAAACCAACCAGGACACTGCTGTTATCATTATTATCATTCCCTGTGACCTTAACAAGACCAAAGCCAATGGCTGGCTCTTAAATATTCCTAACCCTGCTGAAGATCAGCAGATTTACTCCATAAGTATCTGGTTTAAAAGTGTATTCCATATTCTAGTTTCCTTTCCATTTGCCATGATAAACACCACAACCAAAATATACTTAGGGAAGGAAGGAGTTTATTTGGCCTGCTGGTTATAGTCTATCATCAAAAGAACTCACAAGCTCAAGCAAGAACAAGGAGGCAGGAACTCATACAAAGACTATGGAGGAAGGCCGGCCACTGGTTTGCTCCCCATAGCTTACTTGGCTCCCTTTCTTACATACCAAGGCTCACCTGCTTAGGGCTGCTGTATGCCTCAGCTTCTTCCCATGACCGCTTCATTCTTGGCGTTTCCACGAGAATTGAGGCATTCACCTTCACCAGTGGCCTCTCCCGACCTCTCTGCAGAAAGACTGGTGCCACCCTGTAACCATGCCAAGCCTCAGCTGCTCTCCAGGACCCCTTTATGCCTTTAAAACCAGCAATGGTCCCACTGATAACAATGGATACCAGTCTCTATAAAACACATGACTACTTCAGCTACTGCCTGGTGTACCTTTAATAACAATTTCTTGAAATAAAAATTATTGTGATTCCATCCTTTCAGATGAGAAGATCAGAGTGCAGAGAATTGCAATAACTTCTTAAGCCGATTTCGGGCAGAGCGGGAAGCAGGCGAGATCCCCGAATCATGTGTGATTTTCTTCAAATTTCTTGTGAATTTTCAAGTATTCACAAAAGTTGACAGAAAGTCACACAATAAGCACCCATTTTCTCATCATGTGTGTTTCCAACTTCTAACACTACTGTCACTGGCTTCCTTCCTTCAGCCGCTCCCTTCCCCTCTAGCTGCACACAGCACACACTTCAGTCACAAAACCCTCATTCTTTATTTCCTATGAATAAGGACGTCCTCCCACACAGCTACAATACTGTTACCCCGATTACCAACAGGAACATATAATTCCTATTAAACCTTATATTAATGTAGTAGTTTGAACTCTTTCCTAAATGCTATTAATGACTGTTATTTTCAAATACATGTATTTTGTATTTGGTCATTACGTCTCTGTTGTTCTTATTTCCCACCACTGTTTTCTTTAATTGAGCTGACTTTAAAAAAAAAAAACAACAACAAACATCTATTCATTTATTATTGATGCTTATTTGTGTGTGTGTGTGTGTGTGTGTGTGTGTGTGTGTACCATGCCCTGCATGTGAAAATCAGAGAAAACTCATGGGAGATAGCTCTCTCTTTTCAACACATAGGTCAGGGGGACTGAAGTCAGGTTGTTACGACTGGCAACAAGTGCCTTTACTTGCTCAACTATCTTGCCAGCTCCAACCTTTTGATGAATCCAACCAAGTCCTTTTTCTTTTTAAAAAGGTTCCACGTTCTATGTTTATAAGGTTAATTGTAGTTTGTTTACACTTTTGTCCTCAAAATTTCCAACAGATCAACGTTTAATGTTTTTGTTAAATGTCAAATACTTAACTAAAAAAGTACGGACTATATACTAATAAAGAAGTTGTTGTGTGACAAAAATTTTCCTGGGGAGACACAATACACATTTGCTCACCCCAGAGAGTAAGTCCACAACAGACCAAAGTACAGATACCTCCCAAGTCCAGCTTGTTGAACCCAGGATTTTTATTGGGGTTACTTACACTTTTATTGGTGAGGGGTTAGTTACAGGTGCAGAAATGACTCAAAGAGAGCTGCATCACGAAAGCCTCATCACATGCAGAACTCTTAGAAAACAATTGGAGATCGAACACCAGTTTCTGTTGTAAAATGCTGCAAAACTAAACACATATGTGTTGAAACCTGACTTAGGGTAGCAGCACACAGTAACAAGTGGGTAGGAGAGGGCAGTAAAGAGGCTTAAAAGTAAAGAGCACTAGCTGCTCTTCCAGAGGACCAGGGTTCAATTCCCTATACCGCATGGCTGCTCAAAACCATCTGTAACTCCAGTTCGAGGGAATCTAACTTCCTCTTCTGGCCTCTGTGGGCTGTAAGCACACATAGAGTACACATACATACATACATACATACATACATACATATAGGCAAAATACTCATATACATAAAATAAATATAAATAAATCTTAGAACATAAAGTAGGAGTGTTTTATAAGATTTGGGCATATAGTAATTTCTGAATGTGTTGTTCAAAATGCACATTGACCAAACACTGATTCATATTTATAAGTCTACCACTTTTTCACTTACATTTCTACCACTTTTTCCTAAGACAGGGCCTCCAGTCCAGGTGGAGCTTGAGCCCACCTTGAGTGAAGGATGAGCTTGAACGTCTAGCTCCCTGCCTCTCCTCTCAAGTGCTGGGATTGCAGGCATGTGCCACTACACCTGGCTTATATGGTGCTTGGAAATCAAATCCAGTCCTTCATGCACACCAGACAGACACTCTACCTCCTGAACTGTGTTCCCCAGTCCCATTTCTACCATGTTTTTATTCTTTCAAGCATACTCGGTTTAGCAGCATAGCTCCCTAGGTATTAGGCAAGATGTATTATGAGTAAGTCTGTCTATAACACAGGAAATTAACCATCAAGTAGGAAAAAAGTCATGTGGACAGTTATTCTCACGATAATATGGTACATAATAAAATAGTGGGCATAGAAGTCCAGATGAGCCTGGCAGCTCTGGAAGGCTTCATGGGCAAGGGGAGTGACTGTGTCAATCTTGAGTTTAGACAAGGACAAGAATCCAGGAGAGAGGAGGAAGAGATGCAGGCTTACAGTCAAAGCCTGGGGCAAATTGGGGCAGTTAGTGTGGGACACACATCTCCTGATTTCAGGAACATGATGCAATAGATGGTAAGAGAAGCATGATATAACACAGAACTAGGGTTGTTCATTGGCAGTGGGTCTCAACCTGTGGGTCACGGCCCCTTTGGGGTTAAACAACCCTTTCACAGGGGTGGCACATCATATATCCTGTCTATGAGATATTTATATCACAATTCATAACAGTAACAAAGTTACAGTTATAAAGTTGCAACAAAAATAATTTTATGGTTGGCTGTCACCACAACATAAAGAGCTGTACTAGAGGGTCACAGCATTAGGCAAGTAGAGAACCACTGTTCTGCGGGGTCACTCACAATGTGTCTGTTTGTGTGTGTGTGTGTGTGTGTGTTGTTTGAGAGAGAGAGGGAGGGACGAAGAGAGAGAGAAGCATGGAGATAGAGAAGCTCAATACTCTTTCACTCAACCAGTTCCAGAAGAAAAGAAGAAAGGGACATGACAACAGCCATGATAATCCACAGCTGAAAGACTCTATCATGCATGATGTATTTAATGAATGACTCTTCGTTAGAGATTATAGGTTTAGTCCAATTATAATGTATAATGTAGATTTGGGGTCTGTTTAATTTTGTTGTGTGATGCTTTTATCTGCAAGTTTTTTAATAATAAAGTTTATTTTAAAATTAATCTATAGACAACTTTAAAATACTTATATTTACTATTCTCAAAGAAAATACTCACTGCAATGAACAACCTCAAGGACTCCAATCAATGAGTTCATGAATACACCAAAAGATACACCGAAGACTTCACGGAAGGTCTAGGATAGAGGAAGCAAGAAACAAATAGCACTGTCAGAGAAATCGATACCTAGAGTTGATTGACAAGGTACAACGTTCAGGTGATAAGCTTTCAGAAGAGAATGAGAAGGATGAAGCAACAGCAATATTTTAGCCATGACTGGACGATAAAGACAAATGCAGAGAAAGGAGAATAAATCTAAAGCAGCAGCCATTGCCAACAACATTGCCAGAAAGATCTAAAGAACAGCAAGGAAGAAAAAAAAAAACTCTGAAAAGTAACTGTGAGAAAAAGCAGATTTTCCAGGAAAGAACTTTAATGAAGATGAGTCGATTTCTTGTCAACAGGAGATGTCAGAAGTCAATGCCAGAAATCATGTACTTCAAAGGGCTTAGGGCTGTATCTGCCCCAGAGTTCTGTACTCTGTTAAACATCCTCCTGGTGAGAGTAAGTCTACTTAAGATGTCCACAACCAGAAACCATTTGCTACCCACAGTGCTTTACTGAGGGACCAGCTAAAGAGTGAACCTTGGAAAGGAAAGTATTAAATCCTGAGGAAGGAGTGGCTACATAAATAAAACAGCAGTTGAGGCTGGAGAGGTGTGTGTGGATGAGAGAGCTGGCTGCTCTATCAGGAAATGGAGTTCAGTAGCCAGCTTCTATGCTGGGCTTCTCACGACCACCTGTGTCTCCAGTTCCAGGGGACCGTATGCCCTCTTCTGGCCTCCTCAGGCACCTTCCTGTACATGTCTCACACACATGCCCATGGACACACCACACACACGTGTGTGTGCGTGCACACACACACACACACACACACACACGATAAAATAAAAACAAGACTGTGGTAAGCAGGCATTGTGCAGAAATGATGGCATATATTCTGAACTGTGAACTTTAAAACATTTTTCCTATTATGAAGTGATAATAGAAGCAAGGAAGAATGGTGCTTTTGTTTGGGAAAGATGGAGAAACTAGGTAACTGTAAAATTAAGAGTCATCACTAAACTTTCTATAACTTCCCAATTAATACAGGTGGACAAACTAGAATAAAGCAGTGTGTATCACCGCCCCTAGGCCGGAAGGAGGAGTTGCAACAGGATCCCCTATAAGAGGATGACTTATGATTTTTGGGACAGTGTCGCAGTTCTTCAATGTGCTGGTTAAAAAGATGCAAACTTCATAGACACCTGTGAAATTGTGTTTTGTATGAATAGACTTCTGAAAGTGCATTTTACTGTGCATTAAAGGGGGGCTGAATAAAATAACCTACAAAAGAGCAAGAAGAAAGGGCTGATAGCAGGAAGAAGGAAGAGGAAGAGAAAAAGGAGAAAGGAGAGGAAAAAGAAGAGGAGGAGGAAGAGAAATTCCTGCCTCCAGAGTATCCGCTCTGTGTCTTTCCTGCCCTGCTCCCTGGCAGGCTTTGTTCTGTGGCTGGAGCAGCCTTAGCTCTGACTGCTCTTCTGTGAACTTAACATTTCTCTGCCTCCCTGGTAATGAGAGCCAAGCTGGATGGTCTAGGATAATCTCATCTTTAGATCCTTAAATGAGTTATGTCTCCTAAATCCTCCTCCCAAATAAGAGAAATCCTCACTCCCAGCATTGGCGTTGGGGGGAGTCTTCGGAAGCCTTGAGTTTTCAGCCTGCCATGGTGACCATGGGTCATCTTGGTTTTAACACTGAAAACTCTCCAGTCCAGAAAGTTCACAGTCTCAAACCAACTCAGCATCATTTGTATGTTCCTTATGATTCTCTGAAATAGAAATGACTGGAGGATGACCATTTACCTCAGTTTACCCAAACTGGCTGAGTTGTAGCACTGGGAAGGCACATACCCTGAGAGACCTTCAAGTCTAGGCAAATAGTCTATGGTTTTAGCATACAGTCCTAGAAAAAAAAAGTCTTTTCACCACTTCTCCAAGCAGAAATGATTGCCAAATAGCTGAAATTCAGATCTCGGGGCAAATAGTGCTGGAGGGTTGAGAGGTAGTAGAGATGCTGAGTGCTTGTCAAACACCCGGAAAGCCATGGGTTCAAACCCTAGCAGCAGCCCTGAAACAGGACTGGAGAGATACTGTGTGAGCAAGTAGGTTGCAGTTAATCACCACTGGCCAAATTCTGAAAGCAGAGGCAAAGGCAGAAAGATTCAATAGTATGAATTTTAATAATGACACTCAGTCATAGCTCTGATATGCCCCAATAGTGAAGGTAAAGAAACAGCTAAATTACTGCAGGTGCCATCAGGACAAAAAAAACGAGAACCTTCCTTTCCACCCAGACCAGGATCAGCTGTGAGAACTTACTAGAAACGCTGGTTCTTGAGCCTCTCTGTAGACCTGGTGTCTCAGACTCTCTGGCACTGAGGTCCAGAAAGCAGCTGGCAGAGGTCTACTTTATCACTTCATACACCCGTCTTATGCACACCTCTATGTAATGGCCCTATGGCAATGACCCCGATGGACCATGTGCTATGGAGGTAATCCCCCCCCACTAGTGTTTGGTAGAATTGGTAGTTTGCTTCTATCCAGTAAATTAGAATGGAGGGGAGATACCACTCCCACAATCAGCTTTTATCATATAAGAATCTGCTTTACGTGACAGGGAGTAGGGGTAGGGACTCCAGGGAAGAGTCCATGAGAGAACTCCCTGGCAAGGAACTGTGTGCAGCCTATACTGGCACATGGTAGGTGCCCGTATGTCATGACTATGAGTTATTGGCATGGTTGGTTTGATGTCAACCTGAAACAAGCTAAACTCATTAACCTTAATTCTAAAAAATACCCCCCAACCTGACTGACCCATGGGCAAGCTTGTGGTGTGTCTTGTTAACTGATGATTGACGTGGGCAGGCCTAGCCTACCGTGGGCCGTGCCACCCCTGGCTGCTGGTCCTCGGCTGTATATAGCCAAACCAGGGAGAGTGAATAAATAAGCAGAGTTCATCTGTGGCTTCTGTTTTAGTTACTGCCTTCAGACCTACCTTGAGTTCCTGTCCTGACTTTTCTTTATAACAGGCTACAAGCTGGAAGATGAAATAAACCCTTTCTTCTCCAAGTTGCTTTCGGTTATCACAGTAATGGGAACTAACAGTTATTATGACACTTTTTATTATAATCTACTGACTGTATGTTAAATTTCTTGCGTGGTGCTTTGTTCTTAATAGCAACTACTATTAGAAATAGAAATAGAAACAAAAGGTGGTATTTTTTATCAAGCCATTCATTTGGTTTCTTTTTTAACAAAACCAAGTAAGGACCCCAAACCATAAAGCTATTCAGGTGATACATAAAGTACACAATGAAATGACTGAAAGTTGGGACAAAAGGCAAAAACACAGAGACAGTCGAACAAAATGTCACCCAGACCCAGGTCAGCTTCATTCATAAATACGTAGTTATTTCTGTGATGACTTATTTAATTCTTCATTCCACTATTCTGAACATGGCAGGAAACATTTTAACGGGAATGTATCATTCTCCGCGCAGACCTGCTGTGAGCTTGGGCCCAGTGTCTAGAATTTACCTTGCATACCTCATAGCCATTGAATAACAAGCACAGCAGATGACAAGACAAGACAAAAGGAGCCTTCCGATACCGGAGCCAACTGGAGGGAAGGTGAATGACGTTCATCAAGTTCACCTCCAGGGACTTCCAATGGTTAGCATGAAGTCAGCCTCTGGGGAATTTATACTATGGAAACCAAGCACTGTGGGTTGGAATTTCAATTTGAATTCACAGGGCTGATTTATAGGGGTGTTCCTCGAGTTACCTGAGCAGAATAAAAATTGAGAAATATATTCTTTGCACGAGTAATGGAGCACAATCCTTTCCCCTCCTCCCCCCCCCCCCCCCCCCCATGAAGGGTTGATGACAGTTCTGTGCAGACAGCACAAAGGAGTGGGAATGATACAGCAAGCAAGGTACCCAGAGGACACCCCTCTGGACACTGGAAGCTAAGGTTCTGTTTCGAGGGGACAGTGTTGCCATCATACCTGACTTGCCATTTGGAATCTTCTCCCTCCCTTTGTGTAGGCTGCCAAAATGTCTATGCCTGCAGATCTTCCCGACTGAGCTGGTTTAGGGAAAGAAGGGGGAGGGAGGGAATTTGACAACAGCCATTTTTCCAACATGGGTGTGTGCCCTACAAACAAGCCTGGGGTGGCAGGTAGCAATCTGCATCCTTTGGTAGTTTTCAGTTCTTTCATCTCCCTCAAAGAGTCAGAATCTTGTCCCGAGGTGTGATTTTGATGTGTGGAAAGATGGATTTCTCAAACAATATGGCCTGTCGGTATAAGCCAACTGCTTCAGCTGGTACCAGCCACATAACCAGCCATCTGTTTCAGGGCTGGAAGGAACACTGGCTTGGCGTTAATGGTGGGTGAAAAAGCATTGTGCCGTATGGCTAACTTAAGGGAGTTTCAAGGGCTGTTGGGCTCCATACAAGTTTTCTTAACCCTTGTGTAAGATTCAGATCCACCCATCAGAAAGCAAAGCAATGAAAACATCAAATGGGACACTTAGCCACTGGACGAGAAGCAGCTGTTGTATTCTTGAGTGAAGAACTTTGGAGAACCTCAAATGGGGTTAGAGTCTTTTCACTGTCTAGTGAAAGGTGTCAGCCCCACAGGAGTGTGTCAGGATGGAAGACAATCTCATTACTACACAGAGGGGAGCATGGGGCATAATCCTCTTAGGTAATAAAAATTGCAAAACCCGTGGTGCCTGGGACAGCCTGGATCATCACCCAAACACCAGTGTTTCATTATGAAACTGTCAACAGAAATGTCAAAACACCTTCTCTTGTAAGCAAGATTCAATCTCCTTTCATTTAGTTCCACGATTGCTTTCCCAAAGGAAGACAGCATAGGCAGACATCTCGCTGACAGCATTCCACATTTCCTATTGTTATACATTGTACTGGTCTAAATGGAGCTTCAAAATATTGTCTTCAAGTGGGCTGGGTCAGGAAAGGATCCCTTGTCAATAGAGTGAAAAACGCTGCAGCAGCCTGTTAGGGCCAGGGAAGCACGGATGTCAGGACTTGGCAAAGACTTATTTCTGTTTTAATTCTTTACGTTTCACATCTCTTCCTGTCTTTTTTTTTTTCTTTTGCTTGGTTAGCACTATTTAAGCAGAGAGTAAATGAACAGAATCCTGTGCCCCAAATGGCCCTTCAATGACCTATCAATTACAGCATTGATTTTTAACGACTTCTCAGAGTGTGGAAAACACATATAAATTTCAGTTACGAAGTTCTCTGACCAATTAACTCGGTTAAGCCACCAATGACTTCTGGTGAGAAAACAGCAGGATGAAAGCTTCGCTTCAATTTGAAAGTCCAAGTCTTTGTGAGACGCAGCTATCTGGCCCAGCTTGTGGTTGTAGATCTGACTGGGGTTGCTGGAGAACAGTTAATTTAGTTCAACAATATCTCCTGTGTTCATCCCTCCACAGGATTTCCTGTCTCTGAGAAGAGAAGAAGCAGGCTTGGATGAGTAATCTTGTTTGCTTTCTGTTGCTCAGATAAACATCACAATCAAAAGCAGCTTAAAAAGGAAGGGTTGTTTCATCTTACACTTCCAGGTCACAGGTCATCATTGAGGGAAGACAGGAGCTCAGGGCAGGATCTTGAAGCAGAAACCATGGAACAATGCTGCTAACTGTTCTGATGTTAAGTTCATGCTCAGCCAGCTGTCATATACAGCCTAGACCTGCCACTCTAGGAATGGTGCTTCCCACAGTGGGCTGGGCCCTGCCCACATTGCTCATCGATAAAGACACTCTCTCATACACATGACTATTGGTATGAGCCAATTTGGTATGAGTAATTCTTCAGTTGAGGCTCCCTCTTTCCAGGTGACTTTAGGTTGCATTGATTGACAATAAAAATTAACCAGCACAGATTGGGACATCAGAACCATGTCAGTCTTGACAGAAGAAAAAGGACTCCCCCACTCCTACCCCAGTGAGGTCAGGGACCACTCGCTCAGGGCTAGAGTACCAAACAAGGGAAGATTGGAGAGTGATATAAAAATAATCTCGGGTACTTGGGTGGCAGAGGCAAGCAGGTCTCTGTGAGTTTGAGGCCAGTCTGGTCTACATAGTGAATTCCCGGACAGTCAAGGATTACATGAGAAGACCTGTATTAAAAAACAACACAAATCAAACAGACAAAAAAAAAAACCCAGTAATAACAATCTTGGTGGAAACAATATTTTGCT